>NC_056730.1:976033275-976045775 GCF_019279795.1 Protopterus annectens | reverse complement strand
CATGTAGCAGAGTACAGCTTAAAACAGGGGAAATAGGAAAGACATTGACATAAGAAGGAGAAGAGGGAAGGAATACTGCAATAGTGATCAGAAGGGCATCTACTCTTGTAGTAAGTTTTTTCACAACAGTACTATATCCAGACTGAAACCACTGTTGCAGTATTCATGACATATAGGTGACTCCCACAACTGAGGAAGGTAGAGATATGGGTGGTTGTCTAATGAGTAGATGAGCTGTCTAGCAGTCCAGACAACACAGGCCTTGCAAAAGCATCAATGTCTTAGTGTTTGGTTAAGGTGTGCACAAAGTAGCAACTTCCAAAATAGACCTGGAGTCCATTCCCATTCCTTTGTGAAAAGCCCTTGAAGAAGCCACTGCTCTAATGAAACAAGCTTTTGGGTAAGAAAGAAAGGATTTGCCATAGTGAGAATAGCAGGAGGAGATGGCCTTTGAGATCCAAGTTGCAATAGTTTGTTTGGAGACTGGCCCTCCCAGATTAGAGCTCAAATGATACAAACAGCTGGTTAATCTTCATAAAAGATTTTGTTTTGTCCAAATAAAAACTCAGTTTTCTGTGACTGTCCAGAGAATACAGAATTCTTTCCACCTATTTGTGCGAGTTGGAAAAGAGGTTGGGTAGGTGAATAGTCTGACTGAGGGAAAGCTCATTCACTACCTTTAGTAACGAATGATGGATTAGCCCTAACAGCCACCCTGTCCTCTTGGAAAATAAGAAAAGGTAGACCATGAGACTGTAGCTCAGAAAAAGGGGTGAGGGCGAACAGCAGAATTGTTTTCCATGTGCATAACTTTAAGGTAGCAGACGATGCTGGTTCAAAGAAGAGTGATGCAAGATTTTCCAGCACAAAACTCAGATCCCAAGGAGGAGAGATGGGTTTCCTAGTGGGTTAAGATGGAGAACTCCCCTTGGGAATATTGTGATCTCCATTCTGGCCATAACAGGGGGGATGAGAGGCAAGCAGGCACTGATGGCAGACAGGTGAGTTTTGATATTAGAGTACACCTAACCTGAATTAAGTAGATTGCAAAGATATTGTAGGACAGCAGGGACCTGTAAAGAACACACATGTGACAAGAGATTCAAAAGAAAAACTGTGACAGACTGAAAACAGGGAATCCAGGCACCAGACGTAAATCCAAATCGCTTTAACAGGCTAAAAATCAAATTCAACAAAAATATCCAAAAAGATAAGTGCTTTAATTTCGACAATGCAGAAAATTCATCAGATAATCAATACCAATTTTGAAAATTCTTTTAAAACCCTTAGTCACAAGATTAACCATAGCCAATGAATTCCTACCAAAAAAACTTCACCCCCCCCCCAAGAAAAACAATCCTTACATGTAAGACTTTCAGGCATTCCCTTCTTGTAAAGTATAATTAATAGATGAATCGTATAAAATAATAAAGAAACACATTTATAATATAAATAAAATAAATCACCAATGGTTCACCAATATCCACCTTTATGGGAACATGACAAGATGAAATACTTATGTGCATGGATTAAAAAGAGTCTATCACAGTTTGCATGGGTAGTTTTATACCCCAAGTGAACTCCAAAGATTTTTTTCTTTGGCAGATGCCAAATGTTGGAGGTGTGATGAGGAAGAAAGAGGCAACTGGGAGCATATGTTTTGGGAGAGTAATGAGTTGGCAAACTTTAAAAAAAAATTACTTACAGAATACTTAGAAATATTGGGTGAGCAAATGGGTGTAACTAAGAAAATCATTTTCTTGAGCTGTGATACAGGATCTGGACTGCCTAGACATTGTAAGGCCTTGTTAATTTTAATTCTGGTGGCTGCCAAAAAAGTAATTACTAGAAAATGGAAATCATAGTCTAAACCAACTGTATTTGAAGTACTGAATACTGAAAAAGAGATAAAAGAACTAGAAGTGAAATCTTTAGAAAACGTGAGGAACAAGGAAATTGTGGGAAAAAATACATGCAGATTAATATTTTGAAGGAGGAGTGAGGTTTAAGGGAAGGCAGGAACCGAGCAATTTATGTAATGCTGGACTGAGGTTAGCTATACAAAAGAATTCATGTGTTGTATAATATTTGTAACTGGAAACATGTTAATATGATTTATTTTCTTTTATATAAATAAATGTTTGCCTACATCTTAAGTGATAATTCAATAAAGGTGTTTAAAAAAAGGACTCCATTATGGCAGCTAAGGATACATGTGAAAAAACTAAAAAGGTAATACAAAACCCGAGAAACTGGAAGCTCTTGATTATGGATATGGACAAGTGAAAATGTTTTCAGTCTCAAGCATATTTTTATCAACCAGAGGAGAAGCTGTGGATAATAATAAAAAATTGAAGGAATGTACCTGGGAAAAGAAGAGGGCAAGAGTTAAGTGGGACGTGTCATGCATCTGGCAAGAGTAAAGTGGGCTAAGTTCATCTACCTCATAGTGCAAGGTAGTTTAGGATTACTTGATGTGAATAAATACTTTAGACCTACACAGTTAAGGCTCATATAAATACTGAAGCAGAAGGTTATAAATCAAAGTGGAATGGGAAGAATATGAAACCGTGGGGTTTGGGGGGGGGGGGGGTTTGAGTAGACATTTGATAATTTAACAAAGGTGTTTAAAACAAAATGAAGTGTGAGGGGAATAGAAAAAGTAGAAGGGGAGGAAACAAGTGGAGATAGAATGCAGTAAAAAGCAACTGGCAGTTAAGCACAGATGATTAATGGTGTGAGGAGTTAATCATCTGCTTCCTGTACTCAAAAGAAAAGGGATTGAAGGAGATGTTTCATGTACTCAAAGGCACAGGGTTTGATACTTTCCATGTCCATGTATCCACTGTGCAACTCTGAGCAAGTCACTTAACAAGACTGTGTTTCCAAGTTATCCCTGAAAAGGGATATTTTGTGTAGCTGGCTTACCAGGTTAACAAATGGGGAAAATTAAAAAAAAAAACAAAAAAAAACAAGTGTAGGGAGATAAAGCAAAAATAAGTATTTAACAAAGGGGAGGAATGTTGTCAGAAACATAGCTAGGGCAGGATGAGAGGATAAATGGACCAGGGCACAAAGTGTTGGCTGGGGCAATCAGCCATCCATCATCCTAGACACACTCCAGTGCAATACTGACTTTTAAAAGTGGTATTGCATCTGCAGTCCAACCTGAGAGGTTCAGTGCTCCATGTGAGGTCTAAACCATACACTTCTAGTAAGCAGTTTGCAGTTTAATACATTTTTTTTTTTTTTTTTTTACTAAAACACAGCACCATAGCGCTCCATGCAGGCAGGGTAAAAACTGCAGCAACTATCTGCTACATTTGAAGCAAGCAGTTTGCTACAATTTAAATCAAGTCTTTTTTTTTTTTTTTTTGCTAATATATGAGCATTGTAGGGCACTGTGCAGCCAGTGTATAAACTGTAGCAACTGTTTGCTACATTTGTAGCAAGCAGTTTACTACAGCTTAAAAGAAGAAATTACATTTTTTTTTGTGTGTGTAAGGAGGGTTGTGGGGCAGGGCACAGAAACGGGACCTGAATGGCTAGGGCAGATTAGGGGGGTGGAGTGTCGTGCATCTGGCCACCTGGTTGGTATACCAGTAGGAGGAACAGTATTTTTTTGTTTTGTTTTACTAATCAATGGAAAAGCTAGGGCCGTGGATCTCACTGTAATCATAAGCCAGTGTGCCCTTCACTTATAGTGCTGGACGGCTGGTACTGGTCTGAGGTACCATAACAAAAAGGTGTTGGAGCCAGCTATGATTCTGGATGATGTAGTGAACATCTATCAATGAAACAGTAATGCAGGGTCTTGTACAAGGGCAGCTTAAGGGATACAGATCTGTGGATGCCATAAAAATGATTACTCTACTGTGCTATGCAAGAGTGCATGTACTGGAAAATAATTTGGGGAATGAAGAAACAAAGCAATAAAAATCAGACTCAACAGACCACTTTTAATGATGCAAGAGTCATTGCTGGACAGTTGCAACACAAATAAGCAAATCTAGAAAGAGTGTATGCGTGTGTGTGCATGTGTGTCCGTGTGCGTATACTCACAAAAGTAAGGGTTTATCCCAGATTTTTTAAACTGTACACCAACTTCTGGAATGTAGCCATTCCCAAGTGTAGCCTCATCAACTCCAGAGTGCATATGTTCCTGTGCAATATAGCTGCTCACAACTAGACACAAAAAGAAAAATCCTAAAATCAAAGGTTTATCAAAAATCCTTTACCTAACAAAGTTTTCTGAAAAGAAAGGCCATTTAACAAAACATAAAAACCATAATAATTATGTCAAATTTTTAATTACATTCTAGCACATCTGACTGTACAATGTGTACTACCTTTCTAACAATACTGTGGAGTTCTAATTTAACAAAAAGGTAAACAAATATTACGACTCTTTCATAATTAAAGGCTAGTGCTCAGATGAGAGAGAGAGATGTAGAAAAATACACAAAAAGAAAAATGCAATAAATTATGTGTTGACAGAGGTAGCAGATACATTTCCAAAGCAAATGGTTCACTTGCTAAAATGTACAGAAAAAAAATCAGAAATTTGAACCCTCTGTTTAAACAACTACTTTGTCTTTTTGTGCTCATCAGATAATAGTTAATGGTGTTAGAAATTATTCTTGTGAATTCAGATCTTTTGTTTTGCATTACAGAGCTGGACTTCCTTTAAATGTTTAGTGGACAGCCAGATTTTTTTTTCAATTTCCAGTTCAGTTTCCATGTATGAAGGGAAAGAAAACGAAATTAAGCTATCTGAGACCTTCCTGAAATTATTCTCCCCTACTATTAGGTTCTTAGCTGAGAAATAAAGATTCTCTGTTCGTCAGTGTGTAAAAGAGAAACTAGGCAAACTACAACCAGCCTGTTACTGTTCGTCTTGTTGATCTGGGCTTAATTAAACTGCTTACATGTATGTGTTATTCTTGTTAAAAATAGATTATGAGGGCCAAGTGCTCCAGCTCCTCAAAACATACAAGCCCATGAGAATAAAACCAATCTCGCTAAGATCCTGGAGCTCTGATTTATTTAAAGCACATTACTAATGTATAAGGGTTAAGACTTTGATACAGCCTTGACTCTCACTTTGATGTCAGAAGGGAAAAAAAGGACTGAAGAAAATAGTCTCAAAGCTTTTCTTTGTGCTATGAATTAAAAGTAACATAGTTCTAATATTTTTCATTTAGCAAACAAAAGACGATATTACTTTGTAGCACAACTGGCCATAAATTGCATTCTTCTAAACAGACATTATGAAGAGGTAAAAGGGACAAGTTAATGAATACTTGGGAAAGAGAAAAACTGGAAAATGCAAAGGTATAGAAAACAAAACAGAAGCTCACTCAGTCTTGGAGGTGAGAACAGTAAATGAACAAGCATGTCACTGTTTCCACCTACAGCCAGCAGTAATATGGTCTTTTAAAGGATGGATTTTAGGGAAAGTAAGGAGTTTTCTCTTCTGAACTGATAGGCTTCCTTATGTGATCTAATACAAAGGAAAATGACATGTTCCAATCTAATTCTGGGATCAGTACAAGAGGTTGAACTGAAGGAAAAAGAAGAATGGATGTGATGGTGCAAATAAATATATGTGGTCCGAAACAAGAAAGAGGAAAGCACCAGTACCAAACTAAACAGAGAACTGGAAGCAAGTAAGATCTGTAAAAGTACAGTATTTCTCAGGAATGCTTACCAAAATATTTCTCATACAATGTTCTGACAGCCAGTAAAATGACTAAGACTGCCTACTATTGCTTTCCGAATTTTAAAACCAGTAATATCTCAATTCTCAGAACTTACAAACAAAATATACAAAACGAGGACAAGTAAGACAGCACAAATGCCTACTTCAGATACAAAAGTCCCATTTCCAAAGGGACTCTACTATCATGACTGATGCTACTGATTATAAAGGTAAATGCAATGGGGCGGCTATTAGAATTATAGAGCCACCGCCCCCAAAAGAGCATAATCATGTACAAGTCGTATCCCAAAGCCGCTAATGAAACTGGCCAACCTAGATCCTTCTGGTACATCTAAAATGTCACATTGACTGATGCACAAAAAAACATGCTGTAAGGCAGCAAAAATGACTATTGTAACTCCAGTTCACAACCATAGATTCAAGGCACTGTGTTAGAAATTACCATAAAGTACTGTCCAATGAATTAGATTTCATGATTCCCTCCGATTTCATTACCACAACCACTATAACACAAATGAAAATATGAGTTCTATTCTGTAATAATTAATGTGTTCAGTTACATACCAGTCCAAATGTATAGTTTCTTATACGAACATAAGCTGCACTTGTTTAAGCCTCTGGGTTATCTATACTTCACATATCTTAAAAATAGCATCTGTACCAAAGCAGATGACCCCTTAAATGACTTACTGTTTTGCAGTGTTAACAAATACTGACACAAGTGCTCTTAACTGCATGCAGCTAGGAAGTCCATTAGAATCACATGATATCTCAATAAACCACACTATGAACTCCCAAATCTCATGAATTTGATCAAATCTACTACTCCAAGTCTTCCTGTGGCTATCTTTTGTGTGTGTGTATGTATGTATGTATATATATATATATATATATATATATATATATATATATATAGATAGATATATACATATATACATATATGTATATGTATAAATACACACACACACACATATATATTTTTTTTATAAAAGACTTTGACTTTTCTTTTTTTTTTTTTTTTTAAGAGCACTGTGCTGACTAGGTAAAGACTATCTAATAATTATTTTCTTACTTATTACTATTTGCGTTTGTTAACCAGGGTAAGTGATCCACATGGACATCTTCAAAGCTTTAGCTAGGATGAGATGAAAGAAGTGAACTTCTTTTCTGGTGCTCAGCTGTGGAAGACCTTTTTTGTCCTCAATTTTGGTTATGGGAGGTTCCAACTGGAGTCAACTAATCTAGCAACAGCTCTGACTCTTTTTCACACTCAGCCCAGGAGCACTGTCAGGGTACCAGAGAAGGCAAATGGTGGCACATACAAATATGGAGTCATACTGACTGCAGAATGACTTACATCTGCACACTTCAATCTGCATATCCTTTTTTAAATAAGATCTCCATACAGCTGAATTTTACTAAACACTGTTCTTCTGAAAAAAGGGCACAGACTTTCTTCAGACTAGGATAACTTTTCCAGGACACCAGGAGTAATGTATAATAAGCAATTTTAATGCAATAACCTGCAACTCTTACTCTTCTGGATAGGGCAGTGCTGTTCTGCTGCAGAACATTTCCAGTCTTGGCAGATTACTGTTGTTGTTCTATTTTCAAAAGAAACAAGTATTATGGATTTTAAATAACTCAGACTGCAAACTCAGAACTTGCTTAACAGGCCCTTGGTTAATGGAAATGTAAACAGTCAGGCAGACATGCTGAAGAGTGAGATCAGCCTTTCCTAAAGGTGACAGAAGAGGAAAGAATCCATGCAGAATGGAGGTTTGCACTTTTGCTTGAAGGTCTGCAGATTAACAACCAATAAATTATCAGGTGGAAGTGTGTGGAGCTATAGGAAAGAAGCTTGCATAAGAGAAGGCACCAACTCAGAAGGTACCTTTAATTTGGGGAAGGCAGGCTGACACTTTTGAAGAATGTTCCAGCTAGGGAAACTATATCAGTTCGTAAGAATTCCACGATGATAGTCAGTTCTGTGGCATACAGGAATAAAGCCCTGACTACATCGCAGGCAACCAGAATTCAAATAATGGCTTGTGCACCTGTAGGAGCTGGCAGGGTAGGGTGGTTAGTAAGTATCTTCCTACTAGCCAACCTTTAGACACATGCAACAAGCTGATGGGTGATTCCATGATAGGAATAAAAGGGCTGCATGGCTCTTACCTCATTTGTTCACTGCCGGCTCACAGTATCACAGTACTATGGTATGAATGGACCCACTGGGTACAGAGAGAGGAGCCAATGGGTTGGTTTTGTAGGGTGAGGCGTGTTTAAAAAAAAAAAAAAAAAAAAAAAAAAAAGAGAGAGAGAGAGAGAATTCCAGGATGCTTCAGGAAGACAACCATACATGGTAGAGGTGATGTGCAGGCAGCATGCAGAGTAACATAAAGAAAGCATGTCAAAGCTTTGCTGCAAGCAAACAACACACCCTGTACCAGATTGCAGACATATACTTCATCTCCGGAAACTGACTGTAGTTGAAATAAAAGCACTCAGACATTTGCATAGTAAATCCGGTGTAAAACATATGTTTTGAAACTGAGGTACTGCATGTTTTAAACCGAAGATAGCCTCACTGGTATTGGACTTGATATTTTTATTTATAGTTTGGCTCTTACAGATAAAGTTAGAACTGGCTGTTATGACATGCCTGTAGATTGTGTGTTGATGGTGAAAAATAACTGCACCACGTTAGGAGAATTATGCAAGATGAAGGATGAAGGACAGTATCAGGTATTGGACTGCTGAGTGGAAATTTTATGTGCTGCTCATTTTAAAAGATGAAGTGCAAAAAAGTTCAAAGTGTCCAAAAACATGTAGGACATGGGAAGACTTTTTCCCTGATCCCAGTGCTGACCATCTAGCCCTATGCAAGAAAATATGACATATAAAAAATGCTTGAGACAATGGTTCAGAATGGGCACTCAAAATAAGTGAAACAAGAATTATACAAGATCCACTGATATTGTGAAGTTGGATACTTGGGTGGACTATAATATTAAATAGACTGTGCCAGAAGAAATGAAAAGCAGAATGCAGAAACTGTGCTTAGAATGGAGAGATCTATATCATAATGTCGAATGGTGACAAGTTCGAAGCACTAAACTTCGAACTTGAAAGTTCAAAGTGTAAAAATGTTGAAAAGTATAATGGAGATCGCCATAGAGTGCAGGAAGGGAAGATTTCCCTTTACTGCACTGTAGTGCGATCTCAGAGTTGGTATATTTAAGTAGCGGGGGGTGTGGGGGTGCAGGGGGCTTGCCCCCCTGCTTAGAGCATTTTTTTTGTTTTGGGTTTTGAGTGTTTTTTTTTTGACATTCAAAGTTTTTAGACTTTGAACTTTCAAGTTCAAAGTTTTACGCTTCGAAGTTGTCAGCATTTGACAATCTGATATAGACCCAAATGGAGGTAGGCGAAAAGATTGGATTACAGCTGTGGCAAACAAAATAAAATAAGAAATACTGAAGAAAATTAAAAATACAATGAAATGCTGAGAGGTAAAACTAATTGGCTAAAAGAACTGTCAGGAAACGGAAGCAGGTCTACCTGATACCATGTACTTTGTCTTGTCAATACTTTGCACAATATTAAATGCATACCGTAAAAAATATAATCTAATACTGACTTGTTGATAAGTTTGCCTATAATAATGTATTTCATCATCTTTGTTTGTTTGGGTGTGTAATACTGCATGCTTAATTAAAATATTTTTTTCCTTTTAATCCAGTTAAACCTTTTTTGGAATATACTGCTTGACAGCCCAAAGCATGAAGAAAAGGGTATAATGTCCAAACCATCTACCCTATTAATAACCCAAAACAGGCAAATCATTTGATTATAGTTAAGACAAGTGGGACTAGGGTAAACAAGAGATAGACAAAGGATATGATAATGCAAAATAAGATAGAGATGGAATCACCCTAGCCACTGGGATAAACAAAGTGGGGCTATAATTTCTGTCAATGCCAACAGCACTGAGGAGCTGGGTAGAAATAATTAATATCTTAAAACGAATACAAAATACAAACACTGAAATTTGTTGTGCAAAAAATAACACTGAAGGAAATTTTTACACACAAAAACAAGACTTAATCAAGGAAATCTCGATGGAAAAGAGGTACAAAACTTTTTTGTGGGAGGCTGGATGAAACAGAAGGAAGAATGCTCCGGTCTGTTATTAAGGATGGGATAAAGATAAAAAGGTAATATGCAAAACAGAAATACAGCCCGCAAAAGAATTGTAATTAAACATGGTACAAGACAAAAAAGCTTAGAGTACACTACATACATGTGACAGTAATTCCAAAGAAGACTTTTTTTTGCAGATGCCATACTGGTTCATGTACTACTGCAAGTCTGGCATAGTCAGTTACTCTGAATCTGGGTAAGGGAGGAATAAATAGATAAGACATGGCACGAAGGTAAGAAGAGAAATTCTAATTTACAGGAGTCAGGATTTTAAAAAATGGTTCAGGTGATGGGAAGCTGTATGAGTAGTTGGCATTATCCTATGAAAAATTATATTTCTGGTGATGGATGGAAGTCCAAGTTCATACGTGAAGGAGGGAAATTAAATACATGATTGACTGACCATACGACTTTGTATAATCAGTTTGTGTGAGAGAAATAAGATACGTGCAGAGGTTTCTTCAAATCAGAGGTAGGAAGAATGGTTGAAAGAAGGGTGAGGAAATGTTTCTCCAAGTGTGAGAAGGCTGCATAGATAAGAGAATTGTTATGAGTTGGACAGAATGGTGGAAGGCAAAAGCATAAAAAAAGTTAAAGAAAAGTAGGAAGGCTGAGAATAATAAAAGAGCAGTGGGTAATGTTCATTACACACTAGGGAGGACAGATATTAAAGAGGAGGAGTATATGATGCAAGGAAAAAGTTGCCTTGAACCAAAAATACAAGATTAAAGGGAGGGCAAAATAATTTTGCACATTCATGACAGAAAGGAGATAAAATAGAAATGCATTAAAGAATACATCCAAGGAAGGGGATAAAGGAAATCCAAACAAATAGTGACAGCAAAGAAATATGTGGAACAGAGATTTATGGAAAAAACAGGAAGTACGTAGGAGTGTAGAACAGGGAAGGGACAACAAGAATAGAATTTGTTAGTTTATTTAGTCTCCACTTCTCAACCATAATCTTAACCAAAGGCATTAAAGACATAATTATAGATAATATTTAGTACAATTAAATTACATTTGTGTCATAAAAGCAAAATAGTTAATTTATACACAACTAAACTACATCTGCAAGGAAAATGTAAGGTATAATGAACATTTTTGAAAAAGCAGTGACCAAAGTGAGTACGCTCTTGTTTGGGATTGACTAAATTATGGGGCTTATAAAAATAAGAAGATGGAATTAGCAACTGAAGTATTAGATGAATGTTACAAAAAGGAGTTTGAGGAGGAATATGTAATGGCATTTTTTTTCTAGAACTAGAACTAAGGATTTTAATAACTAGTGTCCATTAGTTGTGCAGTGTACTGATTACAAAGTACTGACAACATTTTACAGAAAAAGATAAATGACTGAATATAGTATAGTGGATGGAAATGGGAGAAATACGAGCTATACAGGGACATCAGAAGTTTCCTGATGGCGATAAGGGAATTTGGAGAATGTTACAAAACGGTAAAGGTCAAAGATTTTTTTTATTAAACATAGACACTTTAACGGCATTTGACAATGTGAACTTGAGAGCAATAGAAAGTTAAGAGAAAGGTATGCATTTCATAAGAGATTTACAAATTTGTATGAAAAGCTGCAACATTTTTCATATATTAACCTTTCTCTAGAATAAAAAACAAAAAATAAAAAAATAAATATATACATACATGAAAAAAAAAGAAGTGTAACAGCAGGACAGAGAATCAAAATAGGATATTTGTTTGTGCTTTGGATTTAACAGGGAAATCAGGTAATTTAAGAAAATGGCATAACAGTATACGTTACAGCAGGTGAGAGTGAACCTCTTATAACTGCAACATATGCAGATGACATGGTGGTAGATGTGAAAAATGAGGTAGGACTGAGAGTGGCCATGGAAATTACAGAGGCCATGGTTTGGATGGGGTTTTAAGTTTGAAGAAATTAAGACAGAAATGTTCTGGCTGATTTTTAGGGTGACAAATATGGGGTTAGACTCTGGGAAGAGTGCTGCATACATTTATATGGAAGAAAGATGAGAAGGATGAAATGAAAAAAATGGAGATCCATCACACTAAACAAAGATTATAATTTTTTTGAGAATACAAAGGAGAATGGAAGAAAAGAGGGATGTTACTGAAGAAAATATATATAGTATAAGAATGTCAAGTATTGTTATGGTTGGAAAAGAAACTGTGGATGACATTATAAGTAAATGGGAGGATGTGAAACCTACGGTAGGTGATATTAGCAAGGCATTTACTACACCACAGCATGATGTTTTGTGGGATGTTATGGAGAAGTATGGAACTGGCAGTACAACTGTGTGTATGTCAGCATGTAAAAATAATTCAATGACAGTGTTAGTGAATGTGTGGCTGAGTAAAGCAATATGGTATAAGAGAAGGATGTCCCATGAGTGGAATATTGTTCAATCGGTAATGAGTGTGATAGTGAATGAAGTAGCTTATAAAACAAAAGATGCTTGATATGTAATGCAAAAGGAGGTGGTGATTCCATTAGTTTTGACATACGCAGATGATACAGTTGTAGTTGCCAAGAAATATGGATGAAAGAAGTGTTGGTTTGTCCGAATGGGTG
>NC_056730.1:975945775-976025775 GCF_019279795.1 Protopterus annectens | reverse complement strand
AAATAACCTAAGAGAACCGGATGGTGAGATCCACTACAAACCTCAAGAGGGGGAAGGAGGGAGGGTCGTAATGACGGAACAAGGATCAGCAATACAGATGGAACATTATGGTAAGACATAACTTCTTTATCTGATACTGTTAACCCTCGTTCAATTCCTTACGCATGGGACAGAGTCCCCAGCTACCTCTATTCCTGGGAGGCTCTCATGGAAGGACATTCCTGAGCACCATAGAACCGAAAGAAGCTCTTCCCCTGGAGGTCAAATCCAATTTGTAATGATTAATGAAGGTAGGAGGCGTAGCCCAAGTTGCAGCTGCACAGATGTCATGTAAAGAAGCTCTGGCATGGAAGGCAGCAGAAGTTGCTACCGACCTTGTTGAATGAGCTTTCATGGTAGTAGGAAATGAGATATTACGTTGTGTGTAAATAAAGGTCACAAAATCCTTCAACCATCTAGCTAATGTGACCTTAGCAACAGCAGATCCTAATCTAGGTCCAGAAAATGCCAAGAATCGCTGGTCAGATTTACGAAAGGGTTTAGTCCTGTTCAAGTAAAAACGGATTTGCCTGTGTATATCTAGGGTATGTAGGCAATACTCTCCTCTGTTTGAATGATTGGGAAAAAAAACTGGCAATTCAATGGCTTGATTAATGGACATTTCAGAGATCACTTTAGGCAGAAATGACGGATTAGTTCTCAGAGACACTCTATCTCTATGAAAAATCAAGTATGGACTCTTGATACATAAAGCTTTAAGTTCAGAAATATGTCTGGCAGAAGTAATAGCAACCAAAACAAGGTTTTCCATGACAAATACTTGAGGGTTGCAAGAAGAAGCTGGTTCGAAAGGTGCCATTGTCAGAGCTTCTAGAACTAATGATAAATCCCATGGTTGAACAGGTGCTCTAAAAGGTGGCTTCAGATGATTCACACCTTTTATGAAGGTCTTGCACAATTTATGGGACATGAGAGGAATCTTGGACACCCTCATGAAAATTACAAATTGCAGCCAAATGAACTTTAATGGTAGAGGCCAACAGACACGATTGAAACAGGTCGGCCAGATAGTCTAGTATTATCGACACTGGTGCTGAAAAGGGGTCTACTTGTTTATCTTTCAGCCAACAGGTAAATCTTTTCCACTTGCTCATATAAGTAATTCTAGTGGAAGACTTATGAGAAGCAATGAGAATATCACGTACTGGTAAAGAAAGATCATTCTGCCTGGCAATCAAGGGAATTGGATTAGCCAAGCCGTGAGCTTCAGGCTGTTCAAGTTGGGATGAATCAGTTTCTGTGGATGTGAGATCAACTCTGGGGTTGGATGAAGAATACATGGTTGATCTAGAAGGTGAGGCCAAAGGAAGGGGAACCAAATCTGTCAAGGCCAATATGGTGCTACGAGGATCACCTTGCTCTTCAACCACCAGGCTTTCTTCAGAAACTGGGGAATGAGGGGAAAGGGTAGAAATGCGTAAGGAAGACCCGAAGGCCAATCGTGGACTAGAGCATCCCTGGGTGACTGTCCCAGAGGGGGAATCCGGGCTAAGTAGTTGCTGCACATGTAGTTGGTCGGGGATGCAAAGCGGTCGCAGCAAGGACGGCCCCAGCGATGGAAGATCTCCGCCGCTATCAAGGGATTCAGGGACCACACGTGAGGTTGAAGAATGCACCTGCTGAGTCTGTCTGCTATTACATTGGAACTTTTGGGAATGTGCGTTGCTAGAAGAAAATGGTCGGTAGCCATCACCCATTGCCATATCCCTCATGGCCTCTCAACAAAGAGGGTAATATTTGGTTCCACCTTGCTTGTTGATGTACCAGACCACTGCCAGGTTGTCTGATTGAATTGCAATTGTCCCAGACGGCAGCAGGGGATGGAATGCTCGCAACGCCAGAAGTACAGTCCTCAGCTCTAGAACATTTATATGCAGATGGGCCTCAAGTTGGGATCAAGTGCCTTGGACTGTCTGTCCCCGACACAGCCCCCCCACCCCATCAGGGAGGCGTCTGTGGTCACTGTGGCCTTGAGTTGCTGGGGGAAGAAGGGGCGAGGCCATTATGAGAGATTGTGTGTCATCCACCAATTTAAATCCTGTTGCACCTGTGAGTTACTCGAATCATTTCTGAAAGAGGATGCTGAAAATTATACCATTGGGTGAGCAGTAGCCATTGTAGAAGCCTCAGGTGAAACCTGGCCAGGGGAACAATGGTGATGGAGGCTGCCATGGAACCCAACAGCTGTAGAACCCAGTGAGCCGTGGATTTTTCCTTTGAAAGGATTGGAATTGGTTGTTGCTTTATCCTTAGAATTCTGTGCTCTGGAATAGCAGCTCTGCAGTTTTTGTGTCCAAGATAACCCCTATGAATTCTGTCGACTGAGATGGGGTGAGATTGGATTTTTGCCAGTTTATGGTTATGCCTAGCCTTTATGCAGTGAAGAGAGAGTATGCCATGGCTTTTTCCAGTAGATATCTGGTGGGGGCAGAAATGAGCCAGTCATCTAGGTATGGAAACACCTGGAATCCTTGAAGTCGCAAGTGAGCTGTGAGAACTGCCATGCACTTTGTGAACACTCTGGGGGCTGCAGAGAGTCTGAAGGGCAGTACTCTGAACTGGTAGTGACTGGCTCCCACACGGAAGAGCAGAAATCTTCTTGATGGTCTGCCCACCTTTATGTGGTAGTACGCATCTTGAAGATCTATAGAGCACACCCAATAGTCTTTTTCCAAATGTGGGAGGATAGACTGTATAGTGACCATCTGGAATTTTTGTACTCTCACAAACTTGTTCAATACACTGAGATCCAAAATTGTTCTCCAGTCCCTGGTTTTCTTTGGCACCAAAAATAGTCTTGAGTAGAATCCGGATCCTATCTGGTCAGGAGGGACTATTTGGATGACTTTTTCTTAGCAGCTTTTCTAGCTCTAGTGTTGCTTCTTCCCTTTGACTGGGTGGAACGTTGGGAAGATTTATGGAAGGGACGGGACAAAGATCGAAGGGGATATGATAACCTCTGGTTATGATCCTTTGTACCCAAGAATCAGTGGTGATGGTTAGCTAGGCAGAAGGGTACAAGGAGAAACGTCCCCCAACCACCTCCAGAGGAAAGGAGTTGGGCCGCTCTTCAGGAGCGCTGGTAGGATTGACCAGGGAAAGAATCCCTGGAAGCCTGGTTATGCGGTCCCCCTCGGCCCCGAAAGGAGCGTCTTCCCTGTGAGTTTCCCCCTCTGCCTCTGGGGGAGAACTTGGCCTATGTGTCACGGAAAAGACCCCGAGATTTCTTAAACCATATCTTCCCATTCTTTGGGTTTAGGGAAAAAGCACATTGAGGGGAAGAATAACGGACACCTACGGCAGAAAGGGTCTTACCGTCTTGTTCACATCTGGCCAGTGTGCTTTTAACTTTGGGCCAAACAACGAGGAGGGCTCAATGGGGGCATTAAGAAAGGAAGACTTAAAAGGTTCCGCAAAGTTGCACAAGCGCATCCAGACATGTCATCCCAAGACTGCAGCTGAACCCGCCGCTCTAGCTGCTCCTACTGATGCATGAGATATCAATCGCATAAAGGAGTTAAATAAAGACTCAATAGTGGCCAGCTGAGAGGCCACTTTGTCACGGACCTCATCAGACATTGCACCAGCCAAGGTTTCAGAGAGCTCAGAAACCAGATCCCTTTGAGGCCTGGTAAAATGCGCCATATAATTCAGGGACCCGATAGCAAAGGTCGCTGAAGCAAAAGTGCACTTCCCTATTCTATTCAGGGCCTGGGACTCTCTGTTAGGCGGATGGACAGTCTGGCTTTCTTCTTCTGCCAGATCCTTTTTTGTTGTGGCCGCAACCACCAAAGCATCTACAGGAAGACCTTTGGACCAATGGGGATCTGAAGCAGGAGGGGACCAGATCTTATCTGGCCACTGGGGAATAGCTTCAACAGTATCAGGGGTCTTCCAAGCACGCTGCACAATGAACTTGACAAGTTCATTGGCAGGTGGAATAACCCAGGAGATAGGAGGCCGGGCGCGAAAGGCCTGCAGGAACACAGATTCCTCGGGGGTCGGATTAGACGGCTGCCAGTCACCTCTCTGTTTCAGGATTTCAAGGATATCGCCAAAGGATACCTCAGAGGGTGACCGAGGGGATCCTTCCCCCTCATTGAAATCTGTGTCTTCGGCGAGGAACTCCTCTGTGGAGTCCATGCGCTTCCTCTTACACAAACGTTTCCGGTGGACCTCCTCAGCGGGAGAAGCTGGGGAAGACAACAGAAAAGGGGATTCCTGAGAGAATATGTCCTGAGGTCCTTGCACCCAGTGTCCGCTAGGTGCGACTTGTGAAACCAGTGTAGCAAGGAGGGTGGAGTTATAGACAGTCCGGTATTGCCAGCAGCAGCGAAAGCCTTCTCCATCAGTTGGAAGACTGGTCCATCCGGAGAGGAGTGTATGTCTAGGACAGAGGGAACTCCTCCCCTAAGTGGCTCAGCTTGCCGACTCGGAGTCCGTAGATGGCTGTGGAGCAGCAAGCTATGCGTGTCACAGCTGACATCCTGGGTCATAGCAAAACTTTTCTGCCACAAAGGCAACTGTGGTTCCTTAGTGAAAGCCATAAAGGGAACCAGAAGGGGAAGACTGTACTATGTCTATGGACTTCAAAGGCAATGAAGGAGGAGAATAAGGTGGTGTCTTTGGAGATGGGTGATCACCTCCAAAGGAAGGATAGTTCCTGGGGGGTGGAATACCTATGGCCAAGAATGCCTGGTCCACAAGATGCAACACATCATGTTCAGAAAGACTTCTAGTGGACCTCACAGAGACTGAAGAAGAAACAGGCCTGTCCACAAAAGAGGCAAACTCGGTGCCCATCTCATCTGACCGCACCGAGGACAACGGTGCTGAAAAAGACTGAACTACTGTAGTCTGCACCGAAGAAGTTATCGGTGCCGATGTCATTGCCTGCACCAACACAGGGATCAGTGCCGAAGTGGTTGTCGGTGTCGAAGCTGGTACCGACAAAACTGGAGTCAACAATAAAGGCCTCTGTTCCGAGGAAGATCTCGGAGCCAACGCGGACAAGGTCTACACCGGCTGAACGGTCTGTGCCGATACAGTGGTAATGGTCTGAACAGAGGAGCCCCTCGGTGCAGATATGTAGAAGGCTGCAGGAGAGGATGGAGCAGAAATCACTAATGGAGCCAAAGGCCTCGATGCCGAAGGTCTGGGCACCGAAAGCACTGGGGCTGATAGAGAGTTCCGGAGCCAAAATTTTAGCCTTTTTAGATTTTGGTTGGTGAGAGTCCCCAGCCGGGGATGAAGGCAAGGATTTAGCCTTAGTAGAAACATCCATTTTCTTATGGGCTTTAGGAGGGTTTGAGACCTCTGACCCAGAAAATAGCCTCTGAAAAGGGAGATTTTAGAAGTCCCTTCAGTATCAGCTTATTTTTCCTTTCTAACAAAGTTCTATTATTACTTCTCGCCCGTAAGGAGAGATGAAGTGGACAAGATACATTCAGAATTGCTGATTTTGAAGGGTGAAATCACCCGATTGCTGGAATTGATGACTCCGCCTACGATTACGCGTAATCCTATATCGGAGAATACAGAGCCTGAGGGGATGACATCACCACGTTCTGAAACAGGAAGTGGAAGTCCCGATGAGATTCCGAATGTACAGGGAGCATTGAAAAGGAACTTTTCTCCATTCAATGACACCTCTCATGGGAACGGAACCAGTAACAACAATGTGGGACAGTTTAACCTTTCCACTTTATCTGGTAATGTTTCGGAGGACATTTATGTTTTATCGGGAGCCAAACCAAAGCGTTCGCAACCCACTAGGACTTATTCTATGCAAGTGGGTTCAAATATGGTGACAACAAAAGAAAATGATACAAACAATAGAAGGCAGTTGTCAACTTTACTGAGGGTGTGTCTAACAATTCTGTTTTTAATATGGACAAGTTTTTAAAGATGCCATATGACTTTCGTTCTGTGGACAATTGTAAGGAAAATAGTAACACTAACAAACAAAATATCACTTTAAAGGATATGATTTTCAATTTTGGAAAGAAGCTTAACCTGATTAAAGCATTACAAATGGATAATTTATATTTGCGGAAATGTGTTGATAGTGGTATTGTTCCAATGGGTTTACGTTTTTTCAAACAGCCCATTGGAGTTGAATTAAATGAGGTTAATATTAGGACATGTAACAAAATGTTTGATAGTTTTGGTAAGCAATTTATGGAATTTATTATATCTTGTAATGACAACAAGCTGAGTTTATTGTTGAAAGAAGTTGAAGAACTGAATGTTTCAATAACTAATGATTTACTGTTCCCACAATGAGAAAAATTACATGCCAAACAATTTCATTACGCGGAAAGTAGTTGTAAGAAAATGTTTGATAGGAAATGTAAAAAGTTTCTAAGGGATACAAGACAGTATGAATACCAAACAGCATATAAATGGAATATAAGAGCCAATAGAATAAACAGGGATAGAGATGTGGACAATGCACGTAATGAATATTATCAAGAGGGTGAACAAGGGGAAGATTTTTTTAGCAGAAGAACAAAATGGGAGGGGGAACCGCAGATGGCAAGTGAATCGATGGAGACAAGGAGAAAGAGGAAAATGGAATTCCTACAAGGATCTATAATACAAAAAAGTGAACCTATGGGCATTAAGGTTACACATGGGGTATTATACAGTGTAGGAGATTTTAAAATTTATAATTATACCCAATATCCAGTGAGTGCTGAACATTTTGAAATATTTTCGAAAGGTATGAAATACATTCCTAGGAAGCAATTTGAGTTGGTGGATACTTTGGTAGAGGTAAAGCTATTTTAAAGAATGCTTAACTTGGGTATATTTTTTCAGAATTCCATTCAAAACAATAACAAAGTTGATTGTTTAAGGAAGAGAAATAACTTCACTCCACCCATGCACAACACCCTAATAACCTTTGAGAAGGTGATGAGCAAGAAAATGTATGAACTTTACAACAAATTAAAAAAATCAGGTGATTCCAGTCAGTGGAGTATTGCTGTTGAGAAACGTTTAGATTCTTTATGTACTCATAATATTAGAATTATGACTGCGGATAAGGGAGGTGGAGTAGTGTTATATGATATGGACAACTATATAGTCAAAATATTTGATATTTTGAACAATTCTGAACAATATGAGGTATTTTCTATCAACCAAATTAATATTGCTCACAGAAGAATTGATTTGTATTTGGAAGAATTTTTATTGGATGATTGAATTAACCAAGATCTATATAACTTCTTGAAAGTGGAGTACCCCATCTTAGCAACCATAGTAGGTATCCCCAAAATATATAAAAACATCAGGGACCCCCCCTTTCAGACCCATCATTTCAGAAAGTCGCAGCAAAGCCTTTCCTTTTGGTAAAGTTATTGATCAATGGTTAAAACATATTTATTCCAAGATACCACATATTATTAGAGATTCTTGGGAGTTTCTTGGGAAGTTTAAACAAGATATATGGGATTCTAATTTATTATTTGTTACAACTGATGTAAAGGATTTGTTTTCCTGTATACCAAAAGTTGAAGGGGTGACTAGATTTATTAATAGTCTGAATAAACACAGTCGATTAGAATGGTAAAACATAGACCTTCTATCAGAATTTATTAATATAGTACTCGACAACAACTTCATATATTTTGAGGGAGAGTACTATAAACAAATAGCAGGCGTAGCTATGGGGGCGGCATGTGCCCCCATGTATGCCAATTCGGTATTATTGGACTGGGAGGAAGAATTTGTTTTGGATTCGCCCTGGATTCGCCCTGGAAGGAGTATATATGTTGTTATGTAAGATACCTGGATGACTTGTTTATACTTTGGAAGAGGGAAGAGGAGAATTTATTAAAATTCATGGACTACATTAATGGTAGTACGCCTTATTTGCAATTTACTTATAATACCAGTAGGACAGGGATCAATTATCTTGACACCTACATATTCAGTGACGGAATAACTTTCCAGTCCAAGATTTTTAGGAAAGATACCTTTTGTAATGCCTATCTGGAATTCTCTAGTAATCATCCCTATACACAGAAATGTAGCATTTTAAAAGGGCAGTATATAAGGGCGGCCAGGATGACATCTATTAGGGAAGATATGATTACTGAGATGGCATTCATTGGTAATCTATTTAGACAAAGAGGCTACCCGGAACATATGATAAAGGATGTCACAGAATATGTTATAAGAGAATGGGGTAACAGATATCCACCAGTCCTTGGAAAGGGATTTTTATCATCCAATGCAAACAGATGCAATAAATCAGGGGAAGAATATCAAAGGGCATGTATATTACAATTTGGACAACATATAGGGGAAGTTAGAAAGATCATTGACAGTAATTGGAATATACTTACTAGTGATGAAGGAATCTGTGAGAAATTAGGTGAGAGACCCACCTGTGTTTACAAAACAGGGACGAATTTCAAAAGAATGATTGATGTTGGGTCCAATTATAGAGATCATGTTGGGAATAAAGACATGAAAGGGACTAAGCAATGTGGACATTGTAATCAATGTTCATCTATTTTACAGTTGGAGAGTATCAGTTTAGAGAATAATCTAAGAAGTAGAATATCTTTTTGTAAAGGAAACTGTCAGTCCCAACATGTCGTATATTTGGGGAAGTGTACTTCCTGTCCCAGTTTTTATGTTGGAAAAACTGACAGAAGACTACGTAACAGAATTTATGACCATCTATATTGTATAAAAAAGAAAGATATGAACAATGCACTTTACAGACATTTAGTTAACAGTGTAGGCTGCGATTCTTTTAAATTTGCAATTTTAGAAGTGGTCAATAGCAACCCTAGGGGAGGTAACATCAAAGCTATACTGGGGGAAAAAGAAATTAAATGGCAAATTAAACTTAATGCAGCTAGTCCCCCAGGTATTAATGAATACATCCCCATTAAACCCCTTATAAGAAATTAATTATGGCATAGGATACATATGAATTTTTTTATAAATTTTATTCATTTAAATAAATATTTTTTTAGGAATATATAAGGCTTGTCAAAGTACATAATATAATGAAATATTTTATGTATTTTTTGTACTATCAAATATACATCATACACTATCAAAATGTAATGTTTTTGATTTTGGTTACATGCACTATATACACAAAAAAATCTTTTCAGCTTATAACCATTTTGTAATGGTTTATGAGGCAGTTTTAATTATACTAATTAGTGGTTTCACAACCTTATTGATTTTATGTACTGTTGTTTTATGTCTTTAAATTTTAAATGATGGTTAATTGATCAGGTGGTGTAAAAGGCGGGCATTTTAAAGTATTTAATGGGTAGGTTTTGAATGTGTAAGTGTTCTGATGAAATCTACGTTGGGAAGATGAAAGCGCTCAACCATTTTATTGTGTTACAATAAAGAATATAATTGTGCAACTATTTTGGATCGTGGTTTTGTCCTGGGAACAGTTTTGGTTTTGTGTTGTTCAGCAAAGTTCTATTAGAAAAATTCTCACAAATAGTACAAGGTGGTTCACCAGATAAATGGGAAGCTCCCAAACAATAAACACATGAAGAGTGTGTATCAGAAGTAGGCAGTTTGTGTCCACAATCAGAACACCGCTTAAACCCCAGACTACCCTTTTTATCTGCCATATTAACAAATAGAAAAGTACCAACAATGGTACAAGAGAGTACCCGAAGGTAAGAAAAAGAAAGGGAAAAGGATTACCTACGATGGTAAGGAGAAAATTACCTTGCGGTAAAAAGGGTAAGTAAAGGACAGAAAAAACCTGAGGAAATTATGAACACTAGATGTGATAGAGCAAGAGACAATAAAATATCAACTTTTCTGACAGAAAAGTAATTTGTAAAGCAATTAAACAACAATTGACTGTACTTAGCTCAAGAGAAGTAGCTTGACACGACCGGATGGCAATGCGGTAAACGAAATCTGAGGTAACAGGGAGAGGGGAATTGTGGGTAAGAGTTTAGCTAGAGAGTTTGAAGCTGACGTGAGCTTGGAAAATGGACGGCTCGGTTCCGAGCTCGGAACCGATACCCATGCATAAGGAATGAACAAAGATTAACAATATCAGATCAATGCTTTTGGCTTAGCTATACACATTAGTTCAGAATGTACAAAGACAAGTGTGGGAAACGTGCAGACTACTGTGGCGTATGAATACTGGGGGTTAAATAATGTTAACAATGAGAGTACAGAAGACACAGGTTTAAGGAGAATCTCTGAATTTTGAAAGAGAAGCCATGAAAGATCTCTTGCCTCTGCAGCTTATGTATGGGCATATTATACCTGTGTTCATAAGTGACTGCTACACTAATGACCAGAGGTTGCCTGCTTAAACATAGCCTTGCTTCCCAAGTTGAGAATCAAACCTTGTATGTTGGGATTGTAAATCAAACACCTTAATCATTATGTCAACCCCCAATCTTTGAGTACTCTTTCCTGTAAATTAGGTATTAGTCAGTGGGGGAGATAGCAAACAAAAAGAAAGAGCAGAACATGAACATGCATTTTAAAGTGCATTTTGCTCTTATTAGGAGTCAGTGCAATCTCAGAATTAGCATAAGTTGGCTCTGTTGTGGAGAAAGAGATAAAGCTCCAATTGCAAAAAATGCCTTAGCTTCACTTAACGGCCCGTAAGCTGAGAAACTGACACGGGGAAAGTGGTAGTGAGCAGCCAGCACAAGCTCGCTCATCTTGGGGGATGGGGTGCAGTCACAGCATCTACGTGTATGCAGGTGCATATATTAACCTCCAGGGAGTGGAGCGATAAAGGTTTACAACAACACCTCCCCTAACTTTGCATCAAGAATGATGTGATAAGGTGGATGCTGTAATAATAGAGTTCTGCAGTCTGGGAACCAAACAGGCTCCATCTGCGGTCCCTCCTTAAACACTCACATGGTCTCAGTCAGGGGAGGTTTGAGCCAGCAAGGATGCATCCACTCCCTGGCAGAGCAATGCACAAACACCATTAATGTCAGCAAGGATGATGGCACTTGCTGGATGTCTCTTGTCCTGTCCAGCACAAAGGCACTGAGTGGGTAAGGAATGAACAGGTTTGAAAATGAATACGGGTGCTGCTGGCTGGCAAGCAGGAAGGCAACCACCACATTATCAAAATTCTCAGAGTTGATATCTAAGTACAGAGGTGTACAGGGATATGCCCCCTACAAAAATGCTTTTTGGTACTTTTTAAGTGGTTTATATTTTGCTTGTTTGGGTTAAGAGCAGTTACATTTTTGTGGTAATACAGCTGTGTGCATTTTAAACAAACAGTTGATTTTCAAGGAGTCGCACTGAAATAGTGACCCAAAAAGAAGAAACATGAGAAGAGAGCTTAGAATGAGTGCCAGCCATGAAGGGCAAGAAGCAACATTTAGAATGAAAAAGGAATCTTAGACATTTTTGACGTAGACCAACAAAATCTTATTGTTCAGCAAATACAGATAAGGGCTGAACTATTCTTTAATTTTTTAACCATTTTCCTCTACAAATATGTCCACTAGTAGTGGTACGACACTTTGCCAGCAATGACTTTAGCATGCATACTGCAGCTTGATGTGCAATGTCTTTATGCAAGTTTGAGTCCCTGTAAGTAATTAAAGAAAACCTCCCTCATACCGCAACAGTTTTGTGAATAAGTCAAGCATCGAAATAAAGCAAGTTGAGTAAAAAGGAAAATTAAAGGGAAGGGGGGTGGAAAATGGGGGTATACTGTCAGTTGCAACACTTTCCCTCTCTCTTTTTCATTTAATTCTTTTTTAAATATCTAATCTTATAAGAATCACATTAAGTGTGTATTACTTCCACGAGTACTCTTGCAATAGTAAAAGCTAACCTGAAACAAAGATATTACGATACAGATATTCATGAACTAATAACATCCTCTTTCCAAAAAACCTTGCCAAAAACAAAACTTCTGCAGAGGTTAAAAATCTAGGACCTATACCAGCTGTTCCAAATGAAAAGTAGTACAATTTTCACATAAATTAAAAAGAAGTTATGTACTCACCATAACGTTCCATCTGAGTAGCTATACTTCATTTTTCTGATCCGTATCGGATCTGTGCCGGAAACTTTTTTTCTAGCATCTGCTCCAAGCTCTGAGCTCCTCCCCTAACCCATAATGCACTACCATCTCCTACCTTCCTTCAGATCGAATTTCCTGCAACTAAATACATAAGCAACTCAGCCCAATGAACCAAACCTGAATAGAGAGGGCAAGGTCCAGGGGACGGAGGGAGGGAATGTTGCAGAAAAATGAACTATAACTACTCAGATAGAACGTTATGGTGAGTACAAAACTTCTTTATCTGAAGTAGTTAACTTCATTTTATCTGCAACCTGTGGGACAGAGGCTTCAGCTACTCCAATCCTGGGAGGCCTTTCTGGAAGGATATTCCTGAGCACTGCAGAGCCAAAGGATGCTCTACCCCTACAATTCAGATCTAATTTGTAATGGGAAATGAAGGTATGTGAATTGGCCCAGGTCGCTGCTGCACAAATGTCGTCCAAACGAACCCTAGACCAAAAGGCAGCAGAAGTCGCCATGGACCTGGTAGAGTGAGCTTTAACAATACCAGGAGGAGATAAACCTTTTGCTTTGTAGGCATGTGAAATGCAAAGAGTGATCCAACTGGCCAAAGAAACTTTAGAAATAGCTTTTCCCAGAAGTGCTTTGCAAAAGGAAACAAACAATTGGTCAGTCTTGCGGAATGATTTTGTTCTATAAAGATAAAAATGAAGTTGTCTATGAACATCTAACAAATTAAGTTTGTATTCACCTTTATTTTGGAAGTTAGGGAAGAAAACAAGCAGATTAATGGACTGGTTTATATTGGCTTCAGATGCCACTTTGGGTAAGAAGGAAGGATTAGTACGGAGAGAGACCCTATCCTTAAGGAAGACCAAATAAGGAGGCACGGCAGACAGAGCTTGAAGCTCAGAAATCCTCCTAGCAGATGTAATGGCGACTAGGAAAGCTGCCTTCCAGGATAAAAATTTCAAATCCACTGAAGCTGCAGGTTCGAATGGAGGAGCCACCAATGCCTGTAAGACAAAGGTAAGGTCCCAAGGAGGCACTGAATCCTTGACAGGGGGACACAACAGAAAAGTACCTTTAAGAAAAGCCTTACACAGCCTAGAGGAGGCTAAGGCAATGTTGTCTTCACCAACATGAAAATTAGAAACGGCTGCCAATTGTACTTTCACTGTGGAGGAACACCTCCTTGCTGAAACATGCCAGACAAGAAATCCAACACCATTGGAACAGGGGCTGTAAAGGGATCTAGTTTTCTCTGTGAGACCCAAATGGAAAAACACTTCCATTCACTGCAATAAAGTTTCCTAGTGGAATCTTTAACAGAAGCCACCAGAATGGATTTTACCGGGGATGAAAGACCGGGTGTCCTGGCAATCAATGGAACTAGAGCAACCAAGCTGTCAGCTTGAGGCTGCCCAGGTCGGGCGGACGGGCCCCTGAAGGATGGGAGATTAGATCCAGGCAGGGATCCAAAACCCACGGGGAGCTAAGAGATGAGACCAAAGGAATGGGAACCAAACCTGATGAGCCAGATTGGGACAATGAGGATAACTTTGCACCGCAGTCGCCAGCATTCTGAAGAAACTTTTGAATGAGTGGCAATGGTGAATAAGCATACAGAAACCCGGAGGGCCAAGCATGGACTAGAGCATCTCTGGGGACTTCCCCTGGTGAGGGAATCAGAGCAAAGAACTCGCTGCACTTCGCGTTGGACGGAGATGCGAAGACATCGCAGTAAGGCTGACCCCATGCACGGAAGACCTCCTCCACTACTGACTGTTTCAGAGACCACTCGTACGGCATCAGAATAGCCTGACTCAATCTATCCGCAAAAATGTTGGAGAGCCCCGGGATGTGCATTGCTATCAGAAACCGATGGGTGGAGATATCCCATTCCAACACTCTCATGGCCTTGTGACATAGGGGGTAGAATCTGGTTCCCCCCTGCTCACTGATATACCAGACAACCGACGTTGTCTGACTGAATTGCAATCAATCCGAGAGGAAGGACAGTGTGAAAGGCTTCCAACGTTAAAAGCACTGCCCTCATCTCTAGAACATTTATGTGCAACTTGGTCTCTGACTGAGACAATGTGCCTTGGACTGTCCTTCCCAAACAGTGTCCCCCCACCCGAATTGGGAGGCATCTGTGGTCATTGTGGCTTGGACTGGAGATGACGCGAAGGGGCGTCCTTCTGATATCTCTGGTGGACTTAACCACCAAAGAAGGGACATCCTGCAGACGTGACTGATCCTGATCGGAAATTCCATGGGCAGGTCTAGCCAAGACCATTGAACAGCCAGAGTCTATTGAAGAACCCGCATATGAAGGCACGCACAAGGGAGAATCTATATGGAGGCAGCCATGGAGCCCATTGCCCAGAGAACCTCGCTCGCCTTTGGAGACTTGAAGTTCACTATCTGAGCTATGTGGCACCTGAGGTGTAAGATCCTGTCTGGAGTTAAGAATACCTTCATCTACAAAGTGTCTAGCCGTGCCCCAATGAAGTCTAGAACTTGTACTGGTTGCAAATGGGATTTCTGAACATTGACTAATTCTCAGTAGATCTGCCAACGAAATGAAGTAATCTCAGGCCAGACACAGGTGATGCTTGTTGGGCGCAGTGAAGAGTCAGTCATCCAGGTAAGGAAACACCTGAATATCCTGAAGCCTCAGGTGAGCCGCTATAACTGCCATTACCCTTGGTGAACACCCTGGGGGCTGTGGTGAGACCGAAAGGTAGGGCTCTGAACTGAAAATGACTGGCTCCCACCTGTAAGCGCAGAAACCTCCTGGAGCTTCTGTGTATTTTGATGTGGTAGTAAGCATCCTGGAAGTCTAATGAGCACATCCAGTCGTACTCTCGGAGATAAGGTAGAATGGACTGTAGGGTGACCATTCGGAATTTCTGTCTGGCTATAGACAGGTTCAACATTGACAGGTCTAGAATGGGCCTGAGGTCCCCCATCTTTTTTGGCACTAAAAAGAACCTTGAGTAGACACCTGATCCGGACTGATCGGGGGGGACCTGTTCGATGCCTCGTTTGAGAAGCAGCTATGAAACCTCTAGAGCTGTGGCCTCCCTGTGAGCGGGAGGAACATCTGGCAGGTGTTTTTGAATATTTGGAGGGGCAACAAATGGGATAGTGTAACCTCTGGATATGATCTGTAACACCCAGCGATCTGTCGTAATGGACTCCCATGCCGCTGGGTGTAAGGACAATCTTCCCCCGACTGCCTCCAGAGTAGGACAGCCGGGCAACCCCTCAGGGCTGCTGACCGGGTCCTATCAGAAAAGGGTTCCCTAGACCCAAAATTCCTGGGACCCCCTCTACCTCTGGGTTGGCGTCGATCCTGCCCCCCCCCTCTGCCTCTGGGGGAATAGTTGTCCTGAGAATCCCGGGAAAACTGAGATTTCCGGAACCACATCTTCTTCTGCCCTCTTTGATTCCTAGAGAAGGACTGCTGACGGTTAAAGAAGCGGATCCCGATGGCAGACAAAGTCTTCCCGTCCTTTTCGCTCTGGACAAGTGTGTCACGTACTGTCTTCCCAAAAAGGGAACAACTGTCGTAGGGAGCATTGATAAATGACGCCTTGAAAGGGTCCGTGAACTGACACAACCTGAGCCAGGCATGACGCCTCATGGCTATGCCTGTCCCAGCTGCCCTAGCTGCTCCTTCTGTGGCATGGGAAAGGAGCCACATACATGTGTTTGAGACTGACTTCAGAGTAGACATTTTCGCAGAGAACAACTGTTTGTCCTGCGGCGATAAAGACTCTGGGGGCGACTCAGTGAATTCCAAAGCAAGATCTCACTGAAGCCAAATCACATGTGCCAAATAGTTCAGTGCACGGATTGAAAAGGTCGCTGAGTAATAGACAGGCTTCCCAAACCTATCCACTGACCTGGACCCCTTGTCTGGAGGGTGGACTTGAGGAACTGTCCTGTTCTGTCAGAAGGTGGAGATAAAATTTTGTCATGGCATTTGGGGATGGGCTCTACGGTGTCAGGCTCCTTTCATGCCCATGTGGTGATAAGGTCCACCAAGAGGTCTGTTGGCGGGGACACCCAAGAAATAGATGGGCCCATGCCAAAGGCCCCTAGGAACACTGACTCATCCCCAGAAGGTTTTGAGGCTGACCAACCTCCCCTCTGGCAGAGGATCTCCATGATTTCTCCGAAGGAGACATCTTTGGGAGGTGACCTGGGGGAACCTTCTCCTTCATCTAAGTCAGTGTCCGTAATGAGGGAGTCGGGATAGTCCAAGTGCCTCCTTTTGCACTTGTGCTTACGGTGACCCTCTTCAGTGGGACTCTCAGAAGAGGATTCGTGAGCCACAGGGGGTTCATCAGGGAAATTAACCTGGGGATCCTCTGGCAAGGGCTGTCCCCGAGACAGGATGAAGGGAGTCATCGCCAAATCCAGGGCGGCCTGGGTGGAATCCAAAGGGATGGGCTGGGGTCTCAATCCCTGGGAGAGAATCCTCTCCACCACTTCGAAGGCCAAGGGAGAGCAGACCTCCTTGGCACCCAGCAAGGAAGACACCCTCCCAGGATCCGAAGCAGGGATGGGAGCCGAAGCGAGGGTAGCCTGAGGTCCGAGGAAACGGGTCGGATCTGAAAAGGGCGGAGCAGAAGAATCCATTCCTTTGGGTCCGACTCCCTGTCCTAGGCACCGAGAGTCACTCAAGGTAACAGCCGGAGTCGAGGTTGGAGGAACCATTAGCGCAGAGCTACCAGCTCTGAAAATCCTCAGATCCAACAGCCCTAAAGCCGAAGCAATGATCGGGGAAGGAGAGATGGGGTGGAAAAAGGGCATGGAGATCCCCCCTCCAGAGGGAGAGGGGCCTGGCAAGACTCCCATCTGTATTTAGGTCTGAATGAATCTCCATATCATCCTGTCCATGTCCAAGTTCGATAAACTCAGAGTTGATCGCGAAGAGGCCACCGACTTGGATCTGGCTTATCTGTGCAATGATGGGGAGGAAGGCCTCAGGTCCGAATGTTCTAATGGCTCTGGTGAGAAATGAGGAGACCAGAGCCGTGGAGAAACTGGCCTCATGGCCTTAGAAGGGGGCTAAGAGCGAGCACCCTGTCCGGGGATCTCTTATGAGGTCTGTCCTTTCTCTTGCCCCTATCCTCTTTGCGCCTTTCTCTTTTTCCTTGTTAGCCACGCTGACTGTAGATTTGTCTTTATTAGGCCCAGCACCAGAAGAAGAGGGAGATTGAGTCCCTGTCTGGGTGGGAGGTTGAGCACTAGGTACCGAGGCCGTGGCAGATTCCAGCATGGATGCGGGGAGAAGACCTTTGGCTACTAATTTGGCCTTCCGATTCCTGAGGGCCCTAGGATTTAACCCGGTGCAGATAGCACATTGAGTGGACAAATGTGCTACTCCCAAGCAAGTCACACACAGAGTGTGACCATCAGCTGGGGAGAGCTTATGGCCACACTCTGTACATTTCTTAAACACAGATTTTGGCTGATCAGCCATGTTCCTGTACCCAAAATGAAAATACTACCTACCAGAAAACACCACACACAAAAACAGGTAGGGGAAGGGCAGGCCTAACAACTACTCTACTGAGTTTAACAAAACTTTTTTTTTTTTTTTTTTAAACTGACGAACAAGTGATACACTAAAAAAGGAGGAAGGGAAATAATCACTCGGACACACAAAGAGACTTAAGTATTAATAACACTTACTATCCTTGAGCTCAGAGCAAAGGAGACCACAATGCAACTACTGGCGCGGCAAACTAGATCTGAGGGAAGGTAAGAGATTGTAGTGCATTATGGGTAAGTGAATGAGTTTGGAGCTTGGAGCAGATGCTAGAAAAAAAGTTGCCGGCTCGGATCCGAATACCCACAGGTTGCAGACAAAATGAAGTCAACTACTTCAGATTGATCTATTCTCAATTAAAGCCTTTCTAGGTGGAAACATGTAAAACTTCTTAAACATCAAGGAATGAAGCTTCCATGTTTGGCAAGATAATGTCAAAGCAATCAAAAAGTACTGCCTATGACAAAAAGATTAGTTCTCCTCAAGCTGCCCACTGAAAAGGCTAAAATGTTTGCTTTTCAGGCAACAGTTTACATTCCAGCTAGGTGGTACGAGACACAGTCAAGGTTTTGAGGGCAAGACAAAATTAAAAAAGGTTATACATTTCTGTCTAAATGTAACTTACTACCGAAAGATGGGAAGGATGCACATCTGACAGAAATGCTCTCAAGTCAAAGGGGAGACGAGATGTGATTTGAAGAATGCAATCCACTACTTTAGAAACTTAACAGGAAACTACCGAGATGCAGCCCAGCAAAAAAAGATAAAATCTCAGACTTTCCAATAGGTTCAAAGCTTGTGAGTCAAGCTTAGCACTTAATGGTCCTCAAAAAGTGCTTAAATGCTACTATATTAGGCCTGTACATTTTAGCTTCTATGCATTTATCCAGAATATGTTTGAAAGTTGCCATAATACTTTTCCTCCTCCTCCTCTTCCTCTAATATTCAGCAGGAAACTACACCAAACGTATGACGGTATCAGAGTCATAAATTTATTCTCTCTCTTATTTGCATTAAAGTTTAGTTTACAGTAAGCCACTACCTTTGACATTAATAGGATGAAAACTAAAATCCCAGCACAGTGATTCAAGTAAGAGAGCTCAGAAATGGGCTTCAGTGCTACACAGGAGATTTTCACTCAGTAGCCCATAAATTAAAACAGTAAACAGTGGAATAGGAATTCCAAGATGGATGCACACTAATCATCCACATGAGCTCTCTCATGGTGAAAATATAAACTGACAAAAAAACTCAGGAACATTATCAATCTGGGTAAATCTCAGTTACTGGCTAGTAATTACACTATCTCTATAACAGTTAAAAAGTAATTTAGAAAAAGTAAGAAAAAAATCAGAAAAGGACAAGAAAAAGCTCTGACAAGATTCTTGCAGCAATTCAGCAAAAATCAGTTCAAGCTTCAGCTTTGATACAGGAAATGGCTTCCAGTAACCTTGAGGAAAACAATAAATCCAATGCACTCAGATGTGTTTAAAATAAGTGAAACACTGAATAAATTTATAAAGTCAAATAACATTAAAAAACAGAAACTTTAACCTTCTATTCAGATAAAGTGATCAACTTGAACAAATAAGCGACTTCTAAGATGGCTGCAAACTGATCAACAAACAAACAGCTTAACTGCAACTCTCCCATTGTGAAACAAGAAATTGAGAAATAAGAGATAGTAATTCTGCCAGCTTGAGTAGAACAGGAAATTTAGGGAACCTGAAAGAAAATCAATTAGGAAAGGTGAAGAAAAACACTGGCTGGGAAGAATCCTGCAGCTGGTCAGCAAAAAGCAGTTCAAACTCCATTGTTGGTACAACAGATGGTTTCCAGTAATTTAGTGTAAAAAATATATCAAATGCCCTCAGAGCGGATTAAAATGAATGAACCACTGAAGAAGTATATAAACTCAAATAACAAAAGGCTTGAAAAATTAGGAGAAGCTTTAATGATCTATTCAGGTGAAATGAAGAAAAGGCTGACCAAGTATGAAACTTCTTAACATCAGTTTAAAAAATGGTAGTTAGAGAACAGAGCACACAAAGAAAATCTGAGATTTTCTGCTGTACCAGAGAAACTGAAAGGAATAGACTATTAATTTTTATGAAAGCACAAATAAGCAACTAGACTGGCTTTCCCCAGCAGGATTTGTTAATTAAAGGGCACATCAAGTGTATGCTCCAAACATGGTCATGAGAAAACAGCAAAGACCTGTAAAGAAGCAATCAAAATAGCAGAAAGAGTTGATTTCAACAAAACTCTAGCAGAAAAGCAAAGTATTAATAACTAAAAACAGTAGAGTGTTTGTGGGAAAGTATTATTCACTGCACATCAGGCAGGAGAGAAACAAATTTATCCCAGCAATCAGTGAATGTCAGGAGCCATGTGTGAGATTCAGACTACTGAATCCAGCTGTCTTCAGAATATTTTTTTCCTGAAGGATCAAAGATTTGGAGGAAACACAAAAGTTTATCCAACAAAAAGTGTGCCATCAAACAAAGGAGAATCTGCTCTCAGTCACTTTCATAGTAGAGAGACCTCACCAGTGAAACCTTTTTCCAATGTTCCAAAGGAAAATGTCCGCGAGACAGAAAAAATACAAGAATTAACTAGAAGAATCAAGAGCACTTTGGACTTGAACCATAGTCTGGTGTTGGGAGACAGAAATTAAGAAGAAGATCGGCAACACTGAAATTAGTCAATAAATGAGAGATTATAAAGCATCAATCAATTTTGTGAAATACAGCTTTGCAGAAAATAGTGGATGAAAAAGATTAGACTTTTGCGGACTTTGTCAAACTTGTGAGTGGACTATATAACCCACTATGTACAGAAGGACAATGACAGGGAAAAAAGCAACTCCAAGTAAAACCATCTTTGTTCTTAATATGTACATAAAACATTTCATGATATAAACTGCATGTTATATAGTAAAGCAGATGTACATACTATGTAATCAGGGGTTATTACATATTGAGGTAAGGGTGAGTCTTTTCAGTGAGTGCTGTATGCGATAAAGATTTTAAATTAAACTTCTGATTTTTTTAGTTATAAAAATATAGGTATTACAATGTAAAAAGAGAAGAAAGGCTGGATAAAAAGTTAATGTTAATATACTGTAATCTTGGGCTGTTCAAGTGGAGGGGTGGAGTGTAAAAGTGCACAGATTATATTATATGCAGAGTTGAGACGTCCTCTCTTCTTTTTGCGTAGGTGACTGAATTAATACCCATAAGTGTTTTCTTTAAGCAGGCTTGACAAATAAGACTAAATGATGAATGCTAAGAAAAGTGCTAAGTTTCCTGCATATGCAATGAGGTTAGCTTGTTTTTTTCAGTGTGATAAGAAGTCTGCAGCTGAAGGAAGTCATACACTCTGTTCTTCTGTTTCTCTGGAAAAGAGCCGTCTGCAAGTACAAGCAATTAATCTGGAAATATCTGAGCATTGTTTGCTTAAGGGAAACGCAATACTCAAAGGTATATGGGCAGTTATGTAAGAAAATTAAAGTTTGAAACTATTACTAGTAAATTAGAAATAGGGCAGCCGCAGTGGTGCAGCAGTTAGCGTTGCCACCTCACAGCAAGGTGTTCTCTGGTTCGATCCTCGGCTGGGATGCCTTCTGTGCGGAGTCTGCATGTCCTCCCTGTGGTCGCGTGGGTTTCACCCTGGTGGTCCGGTTTCCTCCCACATCCCTAAGACATGCTGTAGGTGGATTGAACACTCTAAATTGGCCCTAGGCGTGAGTGCGTGCATGTGTGTGCCTTCTGTGGAAGGTTGGGTGCCGGGCTGGCAACTCAACACTGTTAAACTCCACTGACAATCATGAGCAGACAGGTGATCTGCTGTGGCAACCCCTAACCGGGGAAAAGCCGAAAGAAGAAGAAGTAGTCTAGTAAATTAGAAATAGCTTCCCAAGCAGCCTTAATACATAAATGCATTTAAAAGAACACTGTATAACTTAAGACAGCCAATGCATTTTTTCTTAAGGCTAAATGTTGATAATTTATGAAAGTATACACATTGTTTTTCACACATGGGATGGGAATAGAAATATGGAAGAACAGACAGCAATCAGTATAAGTGGGAGCACAGGCTGTAACATCTGATTTAGCATAAGAAATCTTAATTTTAGGTTAGTTAATGCCTGTGGGTGTAGCTGTCAATTTGGCACACCTATTCCTATCAAAAGGATTACACTTCAAAGATGTACACAGTTTTGTCATTTGTTGTAAATTAACAGATTATAGGGGTGTTCTGAAAATGTATTTAGCCTTTTTTTGAGGGTTTTCATTAAAACAAATGATTGAAAAATATTACACAAGTTCAAATGGAGACAAGAAACAACCGTATAAAAGATCAACCTGCCAAACATTAGCATGTACATGTAACACAAAAGTTGGAAATACTCATTCAAAAAGCTGTTATATACAATAGGTGGCAACAATAATTACTTTTCATAACGGATATGTTATCCATATTATTTTGGAATGTAAACAGCCTTACAGGTATAAATAAAAAGGCAAGACTATTTAATTATTTTAAGAAATGCAGAGTGCAAATAAGACACATTTAGAAAGACATGACCATGTGAATTTGATAAAAAAAATATTTCAGCATGGATATTCAGCAGAATATCATGGACAAAGGGAAAGGAGAGTAAACTAATTGCTAGATGAGCTTGAACAGTGATAGAAGAGAGGAAAAAAAGATAATTATGAAAAATTTGTGGTAGTAAGATGCTACTGGCATGGGTGAAGGATTACACTGGCATATATTTAAATTACAGCAAAAACTGCCATTATGGAGCTTAAGAAAATTTTGGGAGAAATAATCTGCTTTCAGCAGGAAAAATTAATTATAGATGGGGAATGTTACTTGATTTGCAACAATGAGGCTGTATCTGGGGGAACTAGAAGGGAAAATAGAACAAGAGAGGGTTGATTTCTGAAGAAATGTATTAAAATATATGGTATATAAGGTGTGAATCCAGTAGTAGGAGCTCAAAGAATTCAGTTATTTCCCATCTTACAATAACTAGGCTAGACTAGACAGAAATTATATTTTATAGCAGCATGTGCATTTAATCGAAAGCTTTGACACATCCAATACCTACTTTAGATCATTTACCAAAAAAAAAAAAAAAAAAAAAAGTTAAAAATGCAGGGTAATGAAGTGAAAGTGAGATGCTGGTGCTTTTTCACATACCAGTTAAAAAGAATGGAGTAGAAATGATTCTAGAGTTATAAGGGAATACATTTATTCAGAAGTTCTAGTGAGTGGGATAAAAACGGAGTTTAAAAACAGGGATGAAATAAAAGAAAAAGATTGTTAAGAAGTAATGGGAAATGTTTAGAGAGCAAAGTTGAAAGTATTGTAGACTTATGGGAATATCACAGAACAAGAACATGTGCAACTGCAGAGTGCTAAAGAGAAAATAAGAGAGTATCTGGATAATATGCATGACTTTAGAAAAAAAGTACAGTTTTGTACCTACCATAAATGTAGATGTTCGAAGATCCACATTGCTGCAGTCCTTACACTTGGGCAGTCCGCTGTCCTCGGTCGGCCCGAATATCAAAGTATAAGGCTGACGTCGGTCAAGGCGCATTTGACTGACATCAGGACGTCAGGGTACAAATGCGCATGACCGACGTCATATCCTCAGTCTTTTCTTGCCCCAGATGTCAGAAGACCCTAAAAATAAAGGTCAAAACCAAAAGACAGCAAACAAACAACCAACCACCCTTGCACTAATTATATGTACAATATATACAATATACACAATATTTACAACCCAACCCACACAACCACCTCTAACTACAGAGGGGAAGGAGGGAGGGTAAATTGGACTGCAGCAATGTGGATCTTCGAACATCTACATTTATGGTAGGTACAAAACTGTACTATGTTCTTCATCTCACATTGCTGCAGTCCTTACACTTGGGTAGAATCCCAAAGCAGAGGTAAGGGAGGATGGCCAAACTATAAGGAAGCAGGAGCTGCCAAAATGCCCTGCAAAACAGCAGTGGCAAAACCAGCCCTGGATTTAGAGTAAAGTGGTAGGTGATAATGCCTAGAGAAAGTATGCACTGAACTCCAAGTAGCTGCCTCCAGAATATCCTTGGTTGCCACCCTCCTCAAAAAAGCTGTCAAAGTGGCAGTAGCCCTAGTGGAATGAGGCCTAATCCCAGCTGGAATCTCCTTGCCATGATGGGAATAACAGAAAGCAATGCAAAACCCAATCCACTTAGAAATAGTTTGTTTTGACACAGGCTTGCCCTGAGAACTCAAAGCAAAAGAAACAAATAACTGCTGAGACTGCCTGAACCCTTTAGTTCTGTCCAAATAATATCGCAACTGCCTGTGTACATCTAAAGTGTGCAAAATCTTTTCCCTTTATTTTGGGATTTGCATAAAAAGTAGGCAAATGAATAGTTTGGTTTAAAGCCACACTAGAAACCACTTTAGGCATAAAGGAAGGATTAGTACGTAAAGATACCCTATCCTTATGGAAAATTAAGAAAGGCTCAACCGCCATAAGGGCCTGTAATTCAGAAACCCTTCTTGCAGAGGTAATGGCCAACAAAAGGCAGTCTTCCATGATAAATATTTCAACTCAGTAGTAGCTGCAGGCTCAAAAGGTTGTAGAGTGAGTTTCTCCAACACAAAATTGAGATCCCAAGCAGGAGTAGGAGCTCTACGTGGGGGTCTTATATTCTTTGCCCTCTAAGAAATTGCTTGAACAAAGGATGAGAAAACAATGGTGGGTCACAGTCATAGTGAGCTGAAATTGCTGCAGCATGAACCTTAATAGAAGAGAAGGACAAACCTTTGTCCAGTAACTCAGTAAGATATTGAAGAGCCACACTTAAATTAGGCTCAGAAACATCAAAATCCTTTGCTGCACTCCAAAATAAAAATCTCTTCCATTTATCTGCGTACACTTTCCTTGTACTGGGCCTTCTAGCTTCCAAAATCACATTCAAAACTTGTTGTGGAAGTTGAGACCCTCTATGGTTCAAAACAGAATATGCCAGGCTGTTAGGTGAAGAGAGTGAAGTTTGACATTGAGCAAATGACTGTCCTCCTGGGACAACAGGTGTGGAATCAAGGCAAAGGCCATGGAGGCTTCCGCACCAGACTTCTCAGTAATGGGTACCAGTGCTGTCGAGGCCAATCTGGAGCTATTAAAATCATCCTTGGCTTGTCCTGTCTGACCTTTAGAAGTACCTTTGGGAGGAGAGGCAGAGGTGGAAAGGCATACACATGAAGATTGCTCCAATTGAAAGAAAGAGCATCCACTTTCCAAGCTGCGGATGAAACCTTTTCGTGCAAAACTTTGGCAGCTGATGGTTTAGTGGAGAAGCGAACAGATCTATGTCTGGAGTTCCCCATGACACTGTCAATTTCTGAAATACATGAGGATCCAATTTCCACTCGTGGGGATCCATAATCCTTCTGCTCAACACATCTGCTAAGGAGTTCTGTGCTCCCGGCAGAAACCTTGCCTGAAGATTGAGCTGTAAACTGAGAGCAGTCTCCCACAAAATCATTGCTTGCCTGCATAGAGGATAAGAATGTGTTCCCCCTTGCTTGTTGATGTACCACATGACAGTTGTGTTGTCTGTTAGAATCAACACCTGCCCTGGAAGAAGTAAATCCTTGAAAGCTATTAATGCAAACTGGACTGCTAACATCTCCGTCAGGTTGATATGTAGATGTTGTAGTCTGGCAGGCCACTTGTCTTGTATCCACTTTCCATTTAGATGAGCTCCCCAAGCTTTGTCTGAGGCATCTGTCGTTAAAATCTGACTCGCCTCTGGCCGGGTCACAGAGAGTCCCTTGTTTAGGTGACATTCCTGAGCCCACCACAAAAATTCCTTTTGAATGCAAGGTATTATTTGAATGACAGTGTCCAGATCCTGGCAGTGCTGTGTCCATACATTTTGAGATACCATTGCAGCTTCCTCATATGCAGTTTGGCATTGGGAAGCACCAGAATACAAGATGCCATGAACCCTAAGGCTTGAAGGACTGTCCTTGCAGTCAGCCCGGACTGATGAGATAGTTGATGGAAGTAAAGGGAAAGATTCTTTTGTTTGTCCGGGGTCAAAAGGCCATCTGGGATGCTGTATTCAGTCTTACACCCAGAAAGCACATTTCCTGAGAGGGTACTAGACTGGACTTTATTTCGCTCACAGAATACCCCAGGCATCTTAGCACTGCTATCACATATTCCAAATGATGAAGAAGCTCTTCCTTCCTTGAGCCAGAATCAGGCAATCGTCCAAATAAGGATAGATCTGTATTCCTTTTAGCCTGAAGAAAGCTATCACTGGAGCCAGAACTTTCGTGAACACTCTGGGCGCAGTAGATAAGCCAAAGGGCAATGCAGAGAACTGATAGTGAGAAGTCCCAGCTCGAAAACGCAGATACTTCCTGCAACTTAGTCTGATAGGAACATGAAGGTAAGCCTCCTTGAGATCCAAAGTTACCATCCAATGATCTTTGCCCAGCAGAGGTAAAAGCTGTTGTAACGTCAACATTTTGAACTTGGGAATGTCCAGATAAGTGTTGAGGACAGATAAATCCAAAATTGGTCTCCACGTGTTCCCCTTCTTTGGTACTAGGAACAGGCGAGAATAAAATCCTAGGCCCACTTCTGGCATAGGGACCGGCTGTATGGCCCCTAGTTGGAGTAACAGAGAAATTTGCTTGTGAGCCTCTATTCTTTGTTGAGGAGGAACGTCTGGCATGCCTCTGAAAGGAGGCAAGGTATGGAAATAAAACCTGTAACCATGGTGTATGATATCCAATACCCATCTGTCTTGGGTAATTAAACTCCAATTTTCTTTGAAAAGTGCCAACCTTCCTCCCAAAGGTGCTGCCAGACGAGAAGGCTCTGGCAGCGGAAAAGGTAGGTCATTGGGTCTGTTTACGAAAGGACTGACCCCTGCCCTCACCTGAAGACTGTGCAGGAGAACTCCCTGTTCTAGGCCTGAAAGAGCCCTGAGCTCTGCCCCTACCACGCCTAGATCTACCCCTAGACTGGGAATCATAAGAAGGATACGGCCACCCCTTAGTAGGCCAATTTCTACTAAACTTTGGAGGCTGAACCTGCAAAAAATCTTTAACAGTCTGCATAGACTTAGCCTTGTCCTCCATCTTCTTTAAAACTGCCTCAACAGGAGAACCAAACAACACATCAGATTGTAAAGGAGCATCTAAAATCCTTGTTTTAACATGGTCAGATAAATTTTGATCCCTCAGCCAGGCGTGCCTGCGAAGAACTGATCCAGTGGCAGCCACCCTAGACGAGGCCTGTACAGCATCAAAACCACATTGCAAAGAATGCTTACCCACCTGTTCAGAAACATGTACTAAATCTTGTAACTCTTTACAATCAATACCTTCCGCCAGAGCATCAACCTTAGACTTCAATTGTGAAAGGAGATAGTTTTGGTATTTCAACATGTGAAACTGGCAATTCAAAGCCCTCATAGCTAGAGTGGAAGAAGTATAAACTTTCTTTCCCCATCTATCCAAGGCCCTGGCCTCTTTATCTGCAGGAACCGGATTCTTGACAACAGAAGCCTTAACACCTTTAGGCCCCTGGCTAACAGTTTCTGGGTCTGCCCTAGGACTCTTAAAAAGATACTTATGAGCTTCAGGCACCCTGTAATACCTATCCGGTTTAACAGGAGCAGGAGGCAAAGAATCAGGATTAAGAGAAGCCTCTGTAAAAACATCTTCCACTACATCCAAAACAGGAGGTATAGCCAAAGGCCTATGCTGGGGTAAAAACAAAAATTCCCTAAGCCTTTTCCTGGAATCAGAGAAGTCCTGACCTTCCCACTTAAAATGCTCCCTCATGGAATGAAGAGTTTCTGAAAAGATAAATCCTCAGGAGGAGAAGCAGAAGGAGTAGAATCATCCACATCAGAATCAGAATAAGGAGAGTACTCCTGCAAGTCTTCAGCCCGAAGACTCTGAAACATCCGAAGCCTGCTCAAAACTCCCTAGTTCAGGCTCTACCCTAGGTCTCTTATCAGGAGGGGGCAAAGAACCCCTAATCAAAGTAATCAAATCTTCTGCCATTTTAAGCATATGCTTCTTGGGCACAGTTCCAGAAGAACTAGGGTGACACCAACTGAAGCTAAACCTGGCCTGCCTCTGGGAGAAGCCTTGGAAACAGAAGGAGAGGGCCTAACCACCCTAGGCAGGGAGGGGAGTATAGTAACCTGAGAAGCCCCATCACCCTGACCTGCCCCCTGAGAGGCCACATCCTGCAATAGCAAAGTCTCTCCCTGGGATCCCAAAGAAACCTCCGGTGGAACCACCGGCTCCACCGACACCTCTAAAGAACCGCGTCCGCACGGACGGTTCTTCTAGCCTAGGCTTAACTGCTTTGTCCTTGCGCTTCTTCGAAGAAGCGGGCGTCGGAGCATCCAACGGCATTTTATAACTGCACCGCTTCCCGAAGACTAACCTGGCACAATCTAATTTCCTCTTTATAGTGCGCTTATTGAATCTAGCACAAGAGCGACACCCAACAACGTCGTGCTCAGGCCCTAAACAAGGAATACACAAAGTATGATAGTCTCTATGCGGTATCTGTTTCCCACAAGAAATACAATTATTCACTTTTTCTGACATCCGTTAAACCACTGAGGCAAGAAAAAACCAAAATATTCCCAACGGGTACTTAGCCAACTTTGACTCGGTCTGAAACTCCGGAATCGAAAAATTTCAGAACGCCAACCGGCACTTGCAATACTGCTTCTGCATCGGACCATGCGGCAAAAAAGACTGAGGATATGACGTCGGTCATGCGCATTTGTACCCTGACGTCCTGATGTCAGTCAAATGCGCCTTGACCGACGTCAGCCTTATACTTTGATATTCGGGCCGACCGAGGACAGCGGACTGCCCAAGTGTAAGGACTGCAGCAATGTGAGATGAAGAACATCTGCTATTAAGCAACTGTTTTTTTTATACCAACTCCAGAGCTCAAAAACTTCTAGCATAACGACTTAGGCAACAGAAAGTAGAAAGAGTTATAGCCAAATTTAGGGAGCCTACAACAAGAAAAATAACCAGTTATTCTGTAGGGGTATTGGAGATAGTTATGAAAATTTGTATAAAACATAGAAATACAGGCATTAAGAAAGAGCACAAATGGAAAATTTTATGGAAGACTTAAGTCTGTAAAGGTTAGAGGTAAATTAAGCTCAACACTTAACATGTAAGATAAAAGGTAAGGTATAATCAATCTGCAGGAAAGTCTCCCAGAACAGATGGTATTCCTGTGGAAGTCTGGAAGTTAGTAAGGAAGAATGTATTAATGATCTAAAAGGTTTTGTTTAACAGTATTTTAAAAGAAATCGTGGAAGAAAGTTGTGGGGGTTGCAATACCTAAATATGGTAAAGACCCACCAGACCCAGATTCATATAGATCCATTTCAACTTAAAATCACGATTACAAAGTGTTTATGTCTATACTAGCTAAGAGTGGCAACGGTGTTGTCAAAATTGACATCTATAGATCAACGTGTTTTTTGGAAGGAAGGCAAATATTTGATTACATTAACAGGACAATAATGCTACAGAGGAAAGTAGAACATATGAAAATCCACTGTTTCTTGTGTCTAGAAAAAGCATTTGACAAAGTAAGCCAGGATTTTATGAGTAAGGCAATGGACGCATTTGCATTCCTGATAGAATAATAAGGTTACTTTAGAGGATATATGAGTGATCAGGGTCAAGAATTAAAGCGGAAGAGTTAAGCTGTGCTTGAACAGAGGAACCAGGCAGAGCTGTCCTCCTCCTTATTAACTTTATAGTTAGAGCCATTGGCAAAGAAAATAAGGGACTCAGAAATTCAAGGATATAATTGGTACGGTAATCAAGAAAAGTTGGCTTTATTTGCAGATGATATTGCTTTGTACATGATAAATCCAGAAAAGTACATTTCTGTGTTACGGAACATTTTGACACAGTTAAAAGTCTTTTGGAGATATAAAATTAATAAAGATAAAACCAAGGCTACAGCTGTAAATTGTGTTCCCGCATATGAATTGGTTCAGCAAAACCTATATTTATGGAAATATGCTAAGATGAAGTACTTTAGGAGTATGGATTAAAAAAGCTTCTGTTAAGGCAGCCAAGGATATGTGGGAAGAAACTAAAACCACAACACAAAAACTATACAAGCAATGAAAATACTTTTAGTTCCTTTAGTTTTATATACAGGTCAGGCATATTTTTATCAATCAGAGGAGATGTTGTGGACAATTAAAAGTTGAAAGGATTTATTTGGGAAGGGAAGAGGACAAGGGATAAGTGGGATAAGCTGATCCTTCCAACAGAATAAGGTGGTTCAGGATTAACTGATTTGAATGTATATTTTAGAACTATACAGTTAAAGTTCAGATACATAACACAAGCAGAAAGTTATAATTCAAAGCAGAAAGGGATGAAGATGAGGCGGGGAGGATTCAAGAACTACTGAGAGAGTGGGAATTTTGAAGCAGATCCTTAAGGAGAAAAACAGCAGCCATGTATATTGTTATATTCATAAAGTAGGAGACAGTATTCTAAGACTTAAACCAGCACAAGAATGGAGAAAGGAGATTTTGCTGGTAAAGATGACTGCAAGTAAGGTACAAACAACAGGCAAGGGAGGCAGGAATTTACTGGAGAAAATTGGCAAAAGAACCAAGGTATTGGGAGCAAACAATCAGAGACGGAAAGGTAATAGAATGGGATTATGCCAAGAAGATATTTGGACTGCAGGCTAGAGACTGCCTTCCCTACCAGGGATTGATATCAGAGTATAGCAAAAAGAAAGGGATACAGGAATCTTACATGAAAGACCTATTCTGATGGAGTTTTCAGCTGAATCCGGAATAGAAGCTGATATTTAAAAATGGATAATGAGGAGGACATATAAAATACTGCACAACAGCTGTAAGAATCAATCAGAGGAGATTAGAAGCCAATGGGAACAGAGACTGGATAAGCAAATCAGAAAGGAATAATGGCAGGGTATGCGAATGTCTCCAAGTATGCAACAAAGTACTGAATGTTTAGGATTTTTGCTTGGAAGTGTTTGCATAGGTATTTTATACCCCAAACAGACTTCAAAGAGGTTTTCCTTAAGTAGATGGCAAATGTTGGAGACAGCAGACAAAGTTGAAAGTATTGTAGACTTATGGGAATATCACAGAACAAGAACAAGCGCAACTGCAGAGTACTAAAGAGAAAATAAGAATATCTGGATAACGTGCATGACTTTAAAAAAACTGCTGTTAAGCAACTGGGGAAGAATAAGGTAACTGGGAACCTGTTTGAGTAGCATAATGAGTTGGCAGACTTTAAAAATACCCCATAGAATACTCTGTCAGAAATATTGGGTGACTGAATGGGTGTAACAAAGGAAAAGATTCTTTTGAGCTGGGACACAGGATCTGAATTGCCTAGACATAGTAAAGCCAAGTTAAGTTTAACTCTGGCAGCTGCCAAAATAGAATTACTGAAAAATGGAAATTAAAACTGCATCTGAAGTACCGTACATTTTAAGAGATAAAAGAACTGGAAATGGAACCTTTTGAAAAGTGAAGGTGCACATAAAAGGGAATAACCACATTACATATAAATAAATAGAAATTGTGAAATATATGCCGAATAATGTTCAGGAGGAGGAGGGTGAGGAAAAGTGACGTTTAAGGGGAGGAAGGAATTGAGAAATTTAATTTGGACTGACAGTTATAAAAAAGAACACATGATATAATGTATGGTATTAGAAACATGTTAATATGGTTTGTTTCCTTTTATATTAGTATATGCTTGCCTATTCAAGTGATAATTTAATAAAGGTGTTTAAAAACTGCAAAAATAAGACAACAAAAAGAAAAAACAAAAGGTTAGCAGACTAATACTTCTCAAAAAGAGTGAAGATTGAAAATAGATCATGCAGAGGAAACCTGAAATTTTCTGCTGTACCAGAGAATCTGGAAAACTCAGATTGCACTAATTATATTAAAGTACAATTCAACAACTGGACTGGTGCCCCACAGAAGGATTTGCTAAATGAGAGGGCACATCATGTGATGCACAAAATCTGGCCATATGAAAGCAGCCAAGACCTGAATTAGCAAATTTATTTTTATTTTGAATTTATTATCTGGGGTAGAGCATTGATCCCATAGGACCTACTTCAGTCTAAGCGTGGGAAAAATACAATCATACCAGCAGAAAGACTTGTACCTGGCAAAAGCATGGCAGAAGGGAAAAGTACTAAAAATTGGGAACAGTAGAGGGCTTGTGGAAAAAGTTCATTCATTATATACTAGGCAGAAGAGAAGCAAGTTTACCTTAGCAATCAGATAATGAATGTCAGATAAGAGACTGAAGCTGCTGCATCCAGATGTTTTCAAACTATTTTTTTCCCAGAGGATCAAATACATCCTTGGATGCAAAATAGACTAAGGAGGAAATAAAACAGTTTAGCCAACAAAAAAGTGAGGCAGAAAAAGAAAGGACTATGCCTCTAATTCTTCTGATAACAAAGAGATACTTTATCAATGAAACCATTGCTACTGTCCCAAAGGAAATGTCTAAATGAGAGAAAATAAAAGCATAGCAGCTGACTATCAGCAGTACCTTGTACTTCAATCAGTGACCATTACTAGAAAACAGAGAGTATTACGAAGAAGAGCAGCAGCATTATGAAATTAGTGAATGAATGGGAGACTGCAAAGCATCACTTCTAACAGATATATGGACAAATATGTGAAAAGTGGATTTGCAAAAAGAGGTACAGGAAAAAGTCTAGAATTTTGTAGATTTTGTTAAGCTTTTGGTTGAAGTGTACAGCATACAGTTTATGTCATTAATGTTTAAAGACAATGAAGGGACTAAAGTAGTATCTAACCAAAACAGCTTTGTTTTTATTAATATTTGCATAAAAACATGATGTAAATTGCCTGACATATTGTAATGCAGTTTTGAATAGGGTGCAGTAGTGTACTTTAAGTGCAAAGTGGGGGAGTCTATCAGTGACTGCTCTACATGTTAAAAATATTAAACCAGGAAAGTACCTTATCTTAGACACAGTAACTTGTAACAAGGTAAGAAAGGCTGGACAGAAGCAAATTAAAGTCAACAGTCTTGTGATCTTGACCTGTTATAGTAGGGGATACTAAAGTTACTTTTCATAAAGGTGCACATAAAAATATAGTTTAAATCAATGACACTAAAAAAAAAAAAAAAAACACATTTAGAAAATAAAATTATTTAAATCATGGAAAATGGTAGTTCCTTATTGTATTTATAAAGTTATTAGCTGTTTACCACTGGCAAAGGTTTTCAGTGGATGACAAGTCTACAACTGCAAGTTATTTCTCATGAGAGGGTTTTTAACACTGTCCTCAGTGACATTTACAAAGATTCTTTCGTGCATCTCCAAAGGCACTAGCTGCATTTTCTAAATTATCAACTGCTTTTACAAGGAGATGAGAAGTCTGCAGTTGTAAGCAATTAATCATGAGAGGTCTGAAAAATGTGTACAGGCTGCGGTGTAATTAACATTTAAAAGGTATACTTGCAAGCAGCTCAGTGAAAAATAAATTAAATTTGAAACTGTGGGAAGTGAACGAGTTATAAAAGCAGTTTCCTCCCAACCTTAGTACGTTGACGTAAATAATATATCAGTGCATTTTTATTTAAATGGAGCCAGTGTGCTTCTTCTAATGGCTAAACATTAATGTTTACTGAAAGTGTGCAAGCTGTTTTTTCACATATGGAAGGGGAATAGAGATAAAGAACAAATAGCAATTAGTGTAAAGGGGAATACAGGCTGTAACATGTACTTCAGCATAGGTACCTTTAGTTTTAGATTAGGTAATGCCTGTAGGTGCAGCCATCAAATTGGGGCAACTACTTATACCTGGAGCGGTAAACATTTTTGAAATGTACATATATTTGTGTATTTGTTCTACGTTAAAAGGGATGGATGAGTCTGAAAATCTATTGTTTTGTTTGATTGCTTTCACTGAAGAAGAATGTCTTTAAAAACATGAAACAGGTTCAAATGAGCATAAGAAGAAGCTACTGCTTAAGATATCACCCTTAATGTGTACATATACTTTAAAAATTAGAAATATGCATTCACAAGAGATGTCATGTACAATAATGGGAGTAACAGCTTTCTGTTATAATGGCTTCTCTGTTTGTATAACCATGGAATGAAAATGGCCTCACAGTTATTGTATTTGTTATCGTTATTTATAAATGGACAAATATTCTTATAGATATTAACAAGTGGAAATAAATCAAACTCCCTTTTCTGTCAAGGATTGTCCATTAGTCATAATATCCTGAAGAATTTTTCAGCAACATTCATATTAACTTATCTGGTAACTAAAACCACTAGAATGCAATTCCATAAAATATGTACTAAGAACAAGGCAAAATGACTTTGCTGTATTTTTGTGCTTACTATATAATCATAAATTAATCACAGCTGCTTTGAGCTACCAGCTTTAAGTCAGGGAAATGGAAAATTGGGTGCTACATGGCTTCATATTTAGTCCAAATATTTATGTACTTAAAATTGCAATTCACTTGCTACCCCCCCCCCTTTCTAAAATCAAATGATTTCAAGGCATTAAAGACATGTACCTTCGTTAAACACCAAGTTGAATTTTTCAAAAAGCACACCCTCTCACTCAACCATTACAGAATGATCTAAATATTTTAATTAATAATTCAACAATTAATCTCACTTTCCTCTAATTAAAACAGCACTGCATGGCATTTCCTTTCTAGAATGTTTCACAATCTTAAGTATTGATCTAGGAGTACCTAAATCTATTTACTTGTTGTTGTTGTGTCTTTCGGCTTATCCCGGTTACTGGTCGCCACAGCGGAACTCCGGTCCGCTAATGTTTGGTAGTGGATTTTTACGTGCCGAGTTACCAGCCCTGATGCACAATCTTCAACGAAGGCACACCCATTCACGCATGCCTCTACACAGAAGACGTTCTAGCTGAGAATCGAACATGACAACGTCTTGCTGTGAGGCGACAATGCTACCGCAGCACCACTACCACGGGTTAAATAAAATTCAAAACACATTAAAAACTCATTATAATTTGAGTAAACATCTCGTATCATAAACAGAGAAATTTCAAGCCTTTATATAAGCCCTTAAGCCATCTGAACCATCTCCTTTAGCATACAAAAATACAATTGCCTTGCATGTTAAATATATCACTTTAAAATGCATACTAACCAATTTATGATAATAAATAACACCTATGTTACTCATACCAAAAAAAGCCTCTTATCCTTTAGTACAAATAGAAAATTCACCCAGGGGATCACTCCAGTGGGAACTAAGATTGGGTGGCAAGATGCCAGGGTAATCCTATGGGCTAAGATTGTAAAGGCTCCAGGGCCATTAGCCTAGTACACACCTATGAACTTATGCTAAATGTATATCATGTGGTTTAGCAGATGGAGGTATATATCATATATTTTAGAACTGCAAATATACAAAACAATTACGGTTGGTTTTACAATAAAATATTTATAATTGTTTTCCTAAAATAATTTCTTTGTATTGACAATCTGCAATTTTACATCCAAATTCTTCAAACATTAACACATAAAAATTAAGGAAACTATTATATTTGCAATGACTACATTTTATATAATAAAGAATTGGTCCAACTTCTCAGCTCTCAATTAACACAAATTTATTCTATTGGCTAAATACTGTAGAACCTTCAAAACAATTTCTAAGAGTTACTTCTCCCAGTCCGAAAAAAGAAACAAACACAATGACTAGAAACTACACTGCCTGAATGCCAGCAAATAAAAAAAAGAGCCCGGAAGAAAAACTAGAAAAAGTGAAGGAAAAAACACTGCCTAGAAATAATTTTACAGCTGTTAAGCAAAAAGCTGTTCAAGCTTCAACTTTAGTGCAAGCTATGGCTTCCAGTACTCTAGAGGAAAAATCAGTCAAATGCATTCAGCTGATTAAAATATACCAAACTAAACAAAGGAGGAGTATATCAACTCATATAACAAAAGACTGGAAAAATGGAAGAAGCTTTAAACTGATATACAGATGAGCATAAAACTGCAAAAAATTAGGCTAAAATGAAAAAAGGCTGTCTGAGTATAAAACTGCTCAAGAAGGGATGTTTAAAAAATGGTAGAATTATAAGACCGAATACGTTCTGAAAATCTGAGATTGTCTGCTGTATCAAAGAAACTAGTAAAAAAAAAATATTAATTTTATGAAGTCATAAATAAGCAACTAGACTGGTATTCCACAACAGGAACTGTTAATCAAAAGGGCACATCATGTGTATGCTCCAAATCCGACCATGAGCAGCTAAGACGTAAATTAGTAAACATGCACAACTACCAGCAGAGAGTTGAACCTGACAAAACTGTGACAAAGGGCAAAGTACTAAAGACAACAGAGTGTTTGTGGGAAATGATTATTCACTGCACACCAGGCAGAAGAGAAATAAATGTATTTCAATAATCAGAGAATGTGGAAAGGCAGGTGTGAGATTCAAGCTGTTGTATCCAGTTGTCTTCAGAATATATTTTGCTGAAGGAAAAAAGTCATTTCTTGATGCAGAACTGTCTACGGAGGAAATATGAAAATTTGTCCAACAAAAAGTAAGCCACCAAGCAGAAGGGGACTCTGCTTCTCATTCTTCTGATAATAAAGCATATGAAGAGACTTTGCCAGTGAAACTTTTTTCACTGTTACAAAGAAAAATGCTTTAGAAACACAGAAAACATACCTCTCAACCATACCGAATTTCTTGTTTTTTTACCAGTTTTGAGGTTCAAATAATGGCGTGCCACGATTCCCAGGTGGCACCCCTTATTTTCCAAATTTCTGGCTTGTTTGTTTTTCTAATTTTATTTTCCGTCTTTCTATAGGGTAATGTCATCACGTGCAAAGGCGTGCGCAATGACGTCAGATCTGTGAACAGCCTGCCAGCCTGTCGGAATTGGCTGAGGGCTTGGGATTTACTGTACGTAGTGTGCATGCGAGCCATGCATTTCTCAGCTGCTCAAGAGATTTGTACTTAGCATACGAGCCGTTTATTTCCCAGCTGCTCCAATTTGGTAAGCTGCAAAAGCTTAACAGTCAAAGTAATTCTTCCACAACAAGCAAGTTGGTAAGCTGCTGGCAGCTGGGACTTAAACAAGGAAAATACCTATTAAACATTGAACTTGATTCAAATATTAATCAGCACAAAGGATTACCATTGGCAGTGCTTGTGTTTGCATTTTGTTATCTCGGGTGAGTCCTTTGCAACTTGTGCTTGGGTCTGATCTCAGTTGAGTGTTGAGTCAGCGACTTGCCGGCATGCCCACCATAATCTCTTAGTCATTTATCAGTTTAGTTATAGGGCAAGTTTTCCTATGCATTTGAAAGGATAGGACATGTTTTATTGGAGTGAATAATTTGTTGCTTTGAATGGGTAATGTAACACACACACACACAAAGTAAAGTGGGTATTTGCTCTGGGAAAGCTGACACGCGGGGCGTCCAGGCACTGTCCTTGCTCTAACGGGAAGGAGGCACAATATTTTGTGTTCTTGGAGCTTTAGATCTTATCATCTGAGCTGCCTGGCACCTGTTTCTTGAGTTGCAGATTCTGTTGAGTATTTGTTGCATCATTGGGGTGGCTACGGGGGCCTACCTATTCAACTAATCATAGTTAGAAACTATATTAGTGGTATGACAGGTGAGGTTGCTGTCCTCTCTGATATCAAGATTTGACTTTTGCCACATGCCTGTGCATTGCTGTCTGGCTACAGGGCTGCTTTACCTTTGGATCTTTATAAATTCTGTTGGCATGGATCAGCATGTTTAGTTTTTTATAGTCCTAGTGGGTGACATTTGATTTTGAAATTCATTAAGTTATGGTTAGAGAAAGCTAGTTGTAAGCTGAATTTGTCTAGCTGGACATGTAGGCAAGGTCTCCGCTGTACGTTTGTCATCGCATTATTATTTTAACTTTTTTTTTTTCTTTTAGCTCTGAGTTAAGTGGTGCACATTCTCAAATTGAATGTTTGTATTTAGTGTTTACATGTCTCTGGAACATCCTGTGTATGCCCGTAATTTGCCAGATTTTACAACTATATTGCAGTGGTTATTTTGCATAATCATTTTTGTTTCTCGTTCAGAGTTTCTTAAACTGAAGAGTTGGCATGATACTGTCTCTCTTATTTAGTATTACACAGATCATATTATTGTATGAATTTCCAATAGTTGTTTGCAGCTTAATTTGTTGAAGTATTTAGAGCAGAAATGTCAACTCCTCATTAAGCAGTATGGCTCAGCTTTGTGAATATAGGTATTGTTTTGTGTGCATTAAGAATTAATGCAGTTAATGTAATTCTGTATTTTTTTCACTGTGCAACACTGTAGCTCACTTATACATTTTTAATGGAAGTTGCACAAACTGTAAAGAAGACATTCAAAGGTGGCTATATTTTGTCACCCTCTGTATAGGGTGGGTACCATTTTTGGAAGGTAGATACCCACATCACAAGTGAAAGTTTAGCCATAGTTGAGTTAGCAATTTCATTAATATTTTTTGTTAATGTATATTCAACTAGTCTGTGCCCATTTCATCAAAAATGGGGAAGATAGTAAAGTCAAGGTATGGTGGTTGTAATACTTCATATATATGTTTGGTTTGTATATTTCCCCTAATGACCCTGACCAGAAAGGATAACCAGAATTAGATGTTTCACAAGGGCTGAGGATTGGTAAAACTGATGGGGGGATGCCATACTGTCACAGATAGCATCCCTAACATGTACAGTTAAGCTTGAATTAAAGGAAAGAAAATACCTGCAGTATATTTTTGTTGATTGTTCTATCACTTTCTACTTTAACCCTTTCTATGCATATAAATCCTTAAAAACAAGTTGGGGTAAGCAAGATTGTCAGTTGAGGAGTCCATTCATTATTCACAGAGACTATTACAGTGCTGGGGGGGGGGTACTGCTACCTACTTTTGGTGAGTCCTGGCAGAGTGTAGGGGGCACAGCAGTGACAGACTGGTGAGAGGTTTATGCAGAATGAGTGTGAACTTTTAAAGGGCAATGGGGTAAGGTCATAATGCAAATCCTACAGGTACATATAAAACTGCAGTAAAACAGGGCTGATGTCACTACACATCTGCATTGGCGGAGAGGTTAGAGGGACAGTAACAGAAGAGTGACTGACAGCAACATGATATAGTCCATGACATGGCATATAAATAGCATGTCTCCCTCTAGCTAGATTTCCTAAAAAGTGACACACAATGGACTAGATGACAAGGTCTATACTGGTTGGTTGGCATTCAAAAAAATGAAACCGGTAATGCACACCGTTTTTTTTAGACTACTGAATCTGATGTCATACGGTGCATAAACCAGTTAAATATACATTCTTAAAAACACTAAAAAAAGTGTGTGTGGCTGGGGACATATTTTCGTTGTCTGTTCTTCAGCTTGTGTTTGAAACTTTATATCCCAAAATTCCACTGGAGTGGGTGGGGTTACATAATTATGTACGGAAATTTTATGTTAATCAGTGTGCAGATTTGTACCTATTTTTCATGGGCCTTTGTTAAGATTTTTGATGTTTACAGGTTAAGAGGTATGACAAAAAATCAGAAGAGTTGACTAGAAAAATCAGGGGTAACCTTGGAATTGAACTGGAATCTAAAGCTGAAGGATGGAAATTAACTGGAAGATCACCATCAACATGGAAATTAGTGAGTTAATGTGAAACTGCAAAGAAGCATTTGCTTTTGTGAAATACGGTTGTATAAGAAAAAGAAGAAAGAGTGGATTTTTGCTGACTTTGTTAAACATGTGGGGAATTGAAAAGTATTTGCCTCCCTTAATGTCACTGGTGTTTGGAAGGACAACGAGAGAAATGGAGGAAGGAAAAAGTTAACTAAGTAACACAATTTATGTTCTTAACAGTATTTCTATGAAACTTTTCAAAATATAAATGTAATATTTATAGTAAAGCATTTTATTTGTTCTTGTATGCAATAAAGTTACTAAAGTAAACAGATGCCATTTTTCTACTCTTTCTTTCTTCTTTTTTAGTATTAAGAAATACAGGCATTACAGTGTAAAAGGAGAAGAAAGGCTAGACAAAAGCATATTTAAGTTAAAAGTTTGTAATCTTGGGTTGCTTGAGGTGGGGGATAGGGTGCAAAAATAATATATGAACAGCTGATATGCTTTCTCTTACTCTTGAATGGGTGGATGTCAGGATTAAGACCCATGGCTTAAACTTAAGTGGCAAGAAGTAAATATGAGAACACTGACTATAATGAAGTTTTCCTTTAGCAATAAATGTTTCAGCTAATCTTTCAGTTTACAGCAGAAGATTACATTTTTTCTTTTACATTTCCCTGGAGACATGCTGATAATAGTGCAATAAAAAGCCAGAACACTGGTTTCCTGTAGGCTAAAAACTTAATGTTTACTAAAAGCATGCAAGTTGTTTCCACATCTGGGAGGGTAATGAAGATAAATAAAAAAGAACAGACACAGATTTATATAAGTAGAATCCCAGGCAAGCAAATAGCATGCATCTTAACATGGATAACCTCAAGTTCAGGTTAATTAAGGCCTGTCTTAGCAACTGAATATTTAGGAGAAATGTTCCTATTAGGAGGGTTAAACTTCATTATTTGTAAATGTACATAGTTATATGTGTTTGTATTAAGGCAACAGGCTCTGGGGGTGTTCCGAAGATGTGTTGGATTCTTTTGTTTGAGCATTTTTATTAAAACAAAAATTATAAAGATGAGAATGCACGGTAATAAAGTAAGCATGAGACACTGGTACTTCCCCACCTACTTGTTAAAAAGAGAGGAATTTAAGGAATGGGTAGTGGAAATTATTCAGGAGTTATTAGAGAAGACAGAAAGTACCCCATATGTTGCAGTTAGTGAGTGGGACAAAATGAAAGTGGACTTTAAAAACAGGGCAGAAATGCAAAGAAAAGGACATCTGGTTAAGAGGCAACAATTTAGAGAGGATGACAAAGTTAAAGTATTAAAGAATAAGGGGAATCTTACAGAACAAGAAAAAATGCAAACGCAGAGTGCTAAAGACAAAATGACAGTACCTGAATAATATGCATGAGTTTAGAAAGATTGCTGTTGAGCAATTATTTTTTGAAAATAATTTCAGAGCACAAAAGAGTTTGGTATGGCTTAAGCAAAAGAAAGTAGCAAGGGTTCTTGCAAACTAAAATAACCAGAGATCCTGTACGGGTATTAGAAATATTTTGGAAATTTTAAGAAAATCTGTATAAAGCAGAGAAGCAGGGAAATCAAGAAAAGGAGAAATGAAAATATTTATGAAAGACTTAAATATCCCAAGGTTAGAGGTATATGAGGCTCAACAATTAACAGATGAGGAAAAACAATGGTGACATATAACCAACCTGGAGGAAAATTTCTAGAAATAAATGGTATTCTGATGGAAGTGGGGAAGCTAGGAGGGAAGAAAGTGATAAACATCTGAAAGGTTTTGTTTAACAGTATTTTAAAAGGAAGGGAGGCACCAACATCCTGGGAAAATGCTATGGTGGCTGTAATACCTTAATACAGTAAAGGCCCATCAGATTCAGCTTCATACAAGTCCATTTCAATTTTAAACCATGATTCTAAAGTGTTTATATCTACAATGGCTACAAAAATGTCAAGGGTGATGCCAAAATTGAGAGATATGGATCAATGTTTTGTGGAGGGGAGGCAAATGTTTGCCAACATTAACATAAAAATGATGATCTGGGAGGAAGCAGGATGCAAGAAAACACCACAGTTGTTGACAGGTCTTGATGCAAATAAAGCATCCAACAGAGTAAGCTTGGATTTTTAGAAGCTGGGCGATGGAAGCATTTGCATGTCCTACTAAAATAATAAGTTAAATTAGAAGAATGTATGAGGGATTAGAGGTAAAAATCAAAGTAGGTGGGTTCCTCTCTGACAAGTTGCGCAACAGAGGAACCAGGCAGGGGTGTCCTCTTTATCCATAGTTATTTACATTTACATACAATTCAAGGATATAACTGGTACGGTATAAGAGAGAAGTTGGCTTTATTTGCAGATACTATTTTGTATCTGATGGAATCAGAAAAGGACATCTCAGTGTTGTGGGACATTCTGAGACAGTTCCATTTTTTTTCTTTCTCCGGGATATAAAATTAATGATAAAACAAACATTACAGCTGTATGTACCAACACACATACTGGTTCAGCAAAAATGGGGACATGACAGAACGAAGTATTTGGGAGTACGGATTAAAAATGACAGCTACTGATTTGTGGGAAGAGACTGAACAAAAGATATATGGATTAAAAAGGATTCTGTTATGCAGCTAAGGATATATGGAAAGAGAACAAATAAAAGATTATACAAACACTGAGAAACTGGAAGCTGTTGCCTATGGATATGGATAGCAAGACACTAGTAATAAAATGTTTTTAGTCTCTTTAGTTTAAGGCATATTATTATCAGAGAAGAAGTTGTGGACATTAATTATGAAAGAGTTAAAGGATTTTATCTGGGAGAGGAATAAGTTGATCCTCCCAACAGAACAAGGAAGTTTAGGATTACCTGATTTGAAGGTATATTTTAGAGCTACACATTTAAGGCTCTTATACATAACATAAGCAGAAACCTACAATTCAAAGTGGAAAAGGATGTTGATGAAGCAAAGGGGCACCTCAAGATGTAAGGAAAGCAAGAGTAAGGGGTAATTCAAGATGTAAGGAAAGAATGGGATTTTGGAAGCAAATCCTTAAGGAGAATAAAAGTCAAAGTAACACAAAGCATACTAAGAATTAAACCAAAAGGGGAATGGAAAAGAAGATTCCGCCAGTAGGGATGACTTCAATTAGAGGTACAGAGAATAGGCAACAGGGGGCTGAAATTTGCTGAAGGAAATGGGCAAAGGGACCAAGGTTCTGAGAACAAATAATTAGATAGGGAAAGGTAATAGAATGGGAAGAAGCCAAGAAGACATTTGGACTGCAGGCTACAGACTTTTTATATTCTGATATCAATCTCTGATAGGGAAGGCAAAGAGAAAGGGATAAGGTTAATCCTGAATGAAAGACCTGCACTTGATGAATTTTTAACTGAATCTAAAAATGAAGCTGCTGTTAAAAAAAGGGATAATTAGTAGACATATAAACATTGCACAATAAGTATAGGAATCACTCAGAGGAGGTCAGAAAAGATTGAGCAAGAGAGATTAGTAAGCAATTCACAAAGAAACAATGGGGGCTCATATGTATGGCTCCCAAACATGCAGCAAAATCTAGAAGATTTAGTATTTTTGCCTGGAAATATTTGCAGACATACTTATGAATACCAGTCAGACTCCAAAGAAATTTTCCTGAGGAAGATGTGCAAATGTTAGAGGTGTAATGGGGAAGACAGGGATACCTGGAAGCATATGTTCTCAGAGTGTAATATGGTGACAGACTATAAAAATTCCCTGCAGTGTAGTCTTGTCAGGAATACCGGGTGAGGAAAGGAGTGCAACTTGGAAATTATTTTTTTTTCTTTTCATCTGGGATACATGATCTTAATTGTCTAGAAATAGTAAGGTTTTGTTAAGTTAAACTCTGGTGGCTGCCAAATAAAGCAGTCTAAGCCAAGTATACTTGAAACAGTTAATACTGTGACAGAGATAAAAGAGTAGGAAGTAGGATCTTTAGAAAACGGTACAAGCAAATTACATAGAAAAAAATGGAAAATGTGAGAAAAATACATGTAGAAAAATATTTTGCTGTAGGAATGAGGTTTAATAGACAGCAGGAACTGATCAAGTTATGTAATGTTGCTTTGATTATATACCACAGAACAGTGTGTGTGATGTATAATGTTAGTAAATGTGAACCTGTTAATATAGCAATAACCCACGCCTGGGTGTGGGTAATGCTGGATTTACCCACGGTTGGTTTGGTTTGGTCACGAGGGCGAAGCCCGAGTGGCCAAACAAAGCCAACCGTGGGTAAATCCAGCATTACCCACACCCAGGCGTGGGTTATTGCTATTATACAATGACATTATTTAAGAAAAAAAATAATTACTTTTCTTAAATAATTGCATTGTATAATGCCTCCTTGCTGCCCTTCCGCAGCTGTCTGGGTATTCTGCGGCAGTTCTGATGTACTGCGCATGCGTATATTTACGCAGTACATCAGATCTGTGGGCAAAAGCAACGGAGAAAGCAAGATCTCCATTGCTTTTTACAGCCTGTCTCGCTATGTTTAACGAGTTTAACATAGCGAGATAGCTTTACAAAAAGCAACGGAGAATCGTAACATAGAAAATGACAATTCAGGAGAATGCAGTGTGTGTAAAAAAGATGCTATTAGTTGGTCAGTCTTGATGCACAGAAAATATTCAGTAGAGTCAATAAAGAAAGCATATAAGAAGGATCTGAGACAAGGACTGAAGTGGGAAGGTTCCTCTCTGACAATCACTGTTTGAACAGAGGAACTAGGCAGAACTGCCCTCTTTTCCTTTGTCATTTGCCTTATATTTACAGCCAATGGTAAAGATAATAAACTCACAAATTCAAAGATATTTGGTAATGAGGAAATTCATTTGTTCACAGACAGCATTATTTTGTACTTGATAAATCCAGAAAAAGGAAATTTTGGTGCTGTGGAACATTTTGAGATAGACTCTATAGTCTTTTTCTAGATATAAAATAAATTAATTTAAAACAAAGGCTACAGCAATAACTATGTACTCGCATACAAACACATCAAAACAACTTAGCTTAAAGGGGAAACAATGACATGCAACTTTAGAGCTTTCATTTTTCAAGTCTAAGAGCTTCTTCAGAATACAGCCGTACTTAAAACTTGTGCTTATAGACAAATAATAATCACATAATTCCCTTGACATCGTCTGCTGACAAATAACATTTTTTTTTGTACAATAAATTTAAAAATAATCCTTATTGAACAACATACAAAATTATAAAAACAAAACATATAACCTAGAAATATACTTAATTCTACATTATTTAATTTTTAAAAGCATTATTCTTTTAAAATCCATCTGGATTCCTTTAAAACAAACTTAACATTTACAGTTTCATTCAGTCCTGGCGTTTTATATTCTGCTAGCAGAATCTACCACTTAACCTCATTTGGAGCAGTGAATGCAACTTTGAGGACAAGGGTGGAATTTACCAGACTTTTTTGAAAAAGTCCCAAAAGTTGCATACAAATAAATACTGCATACGTGTATGTATGAATGAATATGTGTGGCTGTACATTACACATATAAATACATTTCCTAACGTCGATGTGAAAAAATATCATTGCACATTACATCAAGTTCTGTACTCTTGACACTAACTTCTACAAATAAAAAAAAAAAAAAAAACGCAAACAAGAACAAACATACTACATTATTCTCCATTTAAAATTAGTAAAAAACAACATTACACTAACACTGCCTTCAGACAATTTTGTCTGAACAGTGGTACTGTTGGGGAAAGGGTTTTTCATAAGGTAGTGCATAAGGTGTGCAGAAATGGGGTTGGGGTTAGCACACTTGAGATGACAGGGGCTTATTAATATGAAAAGGTAGGGCCAAATTCGAGCAACACTGCCACCAGAAACTAAAACTGTAGTATCTGCAAATCATTCAGGTTAAATTAGAAGTGTGGCCATCTGTTCTATTCAAAATAATAAATACAAATGCTATAAATGTCTTAAATATAATAGCTCTTTTAAAATATCATGCCTAAAAAGAAAAAGAAGTTATGTCTTACCATAACGTTTCATCTGTGTTGTTGATCATCGTTCATTCATTAGGTTCCGTCCTCAAAACCAAGCAGGCCAATATCAAGCTTGCGTCAGCCAAAAACTCTCAAGCCAAGGTCCTACCCAGAATGTTCTGCTCCGTTACCTCAGATCGAGTTTGCAAGTTGACAGATAAAGGTAGAGGCTACCTCTGGTCATAACAGACATACAAGAAAGGAGTACATGAGATCAACCAGGAACCTCCGAAAGGGGGATGGAGGGTGGGAAGTAATGAATGAACGAAGATCAACAACACAGATGGAACATTATGGTAAGATATAACTTCTTTATCTGATGTTGTTAATCTTCGTTCATTCCATACTGATGGGACAGAGTCCCCAGCTACCTGTATTCCTGGGTGGCCCAAGTGGAAGGACATTCCTGAGCCCCATGGAGCCAAAGGAAGCTCTACCTCTGGAGGCCAAGTCCAATTGTAATGAAGAATAAAGGGTATGAGGTTTGGCCCAAGTTGCAGCTGAGCAAATATCATTGAGGGAAGTCTTAGCATGGAAAGCTGGTCAAGTTGCCATAGATCTTGTAGAATGTCCTTTGACTCTATGAGGCAAGGTGAGATTGTTTTTGTTGTAGATAAAGGTGATACAATTTCTCAACCATGAAGCCAATGTAACTTGATAGAGGATGACCCCGTCTAGGTCCAGAAAAAGGAGAAACAGCTGGTCTGATTTACGGGTAAGATTTTACTCTGTCCAGATAAAATCGTATTCGCCTACGAACAAATAAGGAGTGCAGGCAATACACTCCCTTGTTAGAATGGTTAGGAAAGAACACTGGGGGATTAATAGACTGGTTGATCGCTCTGACACCACTTTTGGTAAAAAGGCAGAATTGGTTCTCAGTGATACCCTATCCTTATGGAAGACAAAATAGGGAGGTTTGATGCATAAGGCCTGAAGTTCTGACAATTGCCTGGCCAATGTGATTGCAATCAGAAACAAAGTTTTCCACGAGAGATATCTTACGTCACAAGAAGACGCAGGTTCAAAGAGTGGAGCTGTTAAAGCTTGCAGAACTAAAGCCAAATCCCAAGGTTGTACGGGTTCTCTAAAGGGAGGTTTTAGGTGGATAACCCCTTTCAAGAAAGTCTTAGAGAGTGTCTGTGTGACATAAGTGAAGAATCTTGAAAACCAATATGAAAATTTGGGATAGCAGCTAAATGTACACGGATAGCAGAGGCAGACACCCCAGAGTGGGAAAGATGCGATAAGTAATCCAATACCACCGAGACCAGGGCTGACAAGGAGTCTAATTGCTTATCTGCTGCCCAGAGAGAACCTCTTCCATTTGTTAAGATAGATTAGTCTGGAGGAAGATTTATGAGATGCAATAAGAATATTGCGAACAGGGGATGGAAGGTTTTCATGTCTGCCAATCACAGGAAGTGGAGAAATCAAGATGTCAGTTTCAGGGTTGTTAGATTGGGGTGAATCAGACCTTGCGGATGGGAGATCAACGTTGGGGATAGATTGAGGATCCATGGTTGATCTAGCAGGTGAGGCCAGAGGAAGGGGAACCAGACTTGTTGAGGCCAATATGGAGCAATTAGGATCACTTTGCTCTTCAACTGTTGTGCTTTCTTTAGAAATTGAGAGATGAGGGGGAGAGGAGGATAGGCATAAAGAAGATCCGAGGGCTAAGCGTGGACTAGAGCATCCCTTGGTGACTGTCCCCGAGGGGGGATCAGGGCAAAGTAGTTGCTGCACTTGTAGTTAGTTGGGGAGGAAAATAGGTCGAAGCAAGGCTGGCCCCAGTGGTTGAAGATTTTTAAAGCACAAAAATGCCCAAAAAAACACAAGGAAACACGCTAGGAGGCAAATAAAAGCCTGCGGAGATGAAATATAATGTGATGTGTAAGCTGAAAAGCTACAACAACAAATCTAAAACGATGCAATCTTCCAAACAGCCTGTAAAGGCAACAGTTTAAACAGTATAAACTCCAAGAAGCCGGTAATAGCGTAAAAAGATTTAATTTCCGCTTTCGTCACGCCTTCATCAGAATACAAAAAATACTACTACTACAACACTTTAAATAGCCATTCCAATCAATCAATTAATTCTAATTAAAAACATAAGATACTAAATAACATTTTATAAAAAATATGTCTTTAAATCAATACTAGAACCCTTGTCAATTATTAATTTACGGTCTTTTAAAAAGCATTTCACATTGATGCTTTCATTTAAGCCTGGATGAATGTCGGACTTTAATCTAATTTGCCACATACATTCTCTTTGCTCAATATGATTTTTAAAATCTCCCGCTCTTTTGTCTGAAGTACATTTTTCTAAAATAGAAAATAAAAACTTGTTGAAACTAGAGCATGTTATAGAATGCTTGTATAAAGCATTATTACTATCTTTAGCCTTAATGGCGTATAGATGTTCTTTGATCCTAGTGGCTAAAGACCTAGTCGTCATGCCAACATAAAATGCTGGACAAGACGAACAAATACTAACATAGACTACACCTATGGTGTTACAATCCATGAAGTCGGAGACTTCTATAATTTTGTCAGAACTAACAATGTCAATAAAAGGACCTTCTGAGATGTACCTACAAATTTTACAGTTATAGCATCGAAACATCCCATTTTTTCTACCTACAGAAACAAGTTCTTTGTTGTGATGATGTTCAAAAATATTTTTTAAGGTATTTGTTTTACGTAATGTAAAATGAGGCTGGTTACCTACTATGCCAAAAATCTCTCTGTTACCTTGTAGCACTTTCCAGTTAGTTTGTATAACTTTCTTTATTTTATTACTGTCTAAACTCATATCCAAGGAACAAATAATGCTTTTGTTGTTATCTTCTAATCTATTGATTTCATTAAAAACTATTCTTTCATCATGTAAAATGGCAATAAATTGATTAAATCGCTTATTGAACACTTCAAAGGCTGTATCAATTAAAACATCTTTTTTATATCCACGTTGAATGAATAAATCAATAATAAATTTTAACTCAGATATTAATACATCTTCTTTTGTTGTCATGCGACAGGCACGGATAAATTGCCCTCTTGGAATATTTCTCTTAATATATCCAGGATGCCCACTTTTATTATGTAAATATCCATTCGTAAAAGTGGCTTTTCTATAAATTTTACTATGAAATGCCTTCTCATCATTGTCCCACCAAACATGTACATCCAGAAAATTGGTTGCTGTGCCAACATCACCTAACGTGAATTTTATGTAGCTGGATAGAAAATTGGCTAAATCAATAAATGTACGTACAGTATCAATGTTACCCTCTATAATAAACAGTAAATCATCAATAAATCTGCAATAGAAAAGAACTTTGAATTTTTCTTTCAAAATTTTAAAACAATCCAGTTCCCACCATGCCATGACAATGTTAGCAAAGGCTGGGGCTGCAGAAGACCCCATGGCTACACCACGTTTTTGTCTGTAATAATTTTGTTCAAACATAAAAAAATTATTTTCTAAAACAATCTCCATTAATCTACACAAAACTATAATGATGGAATTAGAAAATAACTTCTTATTAGTAAGATAATTACATAATGCCTCTACCCCTTCAGCATGAGGAATGCAGGAATATAAACTCACTACGTCCATGGTGAATATAATATGTTTGGAGGGATCAAAAATACTATCACTTTTTCTTTTAGTGAAAATTTTTAATTTTTCCAAAAAATGCCAGGAGTCTTTTATGTACGATGTATTTTCATAAATCACCGGTCCCAATAATGCATCAATAACAAGGGAAATACCCTCGGTTATTGAATGTGGAGATGACACAATTGGACGAAGCGGTGGATCAAGGGTATTTTTGTGCGTCTTAGGCACACCAAAAATAACTCCTATTTTTGGTTTCTCAATGAGACAAAAATTATATAATTTGAAATTAATTTCGCTGGACATTAATGCATCATATAAGTGTGCATGTACCATTTTAAACTTGTTTAATATAGTATAATAGGGGACTAATTCATACTCTTCAGTATTGTTTAATAATTTTAACATAGCCGAACCATACTGGTCCTTTCTCATAATGACTATGTTAGAACCCTTATCACTTTTCATAAATCTTAGTTTGCCTGAAAGTGACTTTAAATTAACCAATGCCTTCCTTTCATGTTTATTTAAATTATCTGTAAAATGAATATTGGACTTGAATAAATACTCAATATCCTTAATGCATATCTCCTCAAAGATCTTGATAGTATGATGGAGACTGGGAGTATAGGAAGAAGGTTTAATAAAGCAACATTTATTCTCAGGAATATCATGCATTAAGAACGACAGGTTGATTTTTCTTGTATATTTTTTTAAATCTACTATAGTTTTACTAAAATCTGCCCTTTTGTTAGGAATAAAATTCAGTCCATAACTAAGGATTTTCAGCTCAAATTTGTCAAAAGAATGTCCAGATAAATTAATGATGTTAGAATTGTCAGAATTGTTGTTATTATTTAACATTCGTCCCCCGACGAATTCGAACCCAAAAAAGTACGGCTTCTTGTTAAGATAGAACTCTTCTGGTTCTCCATTTCAACACCTTTCTTTCTGGTCTTTTGGCTTACAAATGGTTCAGCAACATCATTAGATATGCTACTGGTTATATTGGTAATGGGAGCATTGAACAAATTCCTGGTGGTGGAATTGGACTTGTCATTATTGGTGGTTTGTCTTTCCTGAGGATCGTCTCTTAACATGCTTAAACAGGAGGCACTGGTAGCAACTAATGGCGGAAATTCAGTGCTGTAATTGCCGGAATTTTTGCTAAAATCGGATCCTAAAGTTCTTCCCAAACCGGTTTTCTTAGCTAAGGCTGCTGAATGATTTGGCTGAACAATGTTGTTAGCCCCAGCTCGATGTGTATTATGGACAGATTGCCCATGTGGAAAACTTTCACGGTTCCTAAAATTAGGAGCAAAATGACTATAAGCCGTTCGATTTTGATAACTTGCTATATCTCTTTCCATTTTTGAATGCTTTCTGTTTGTAACCAATTTAGAATGCTCACCAAGCTCTTTTGAGAAAAAACTATATAACGCATTCATGTCGTCATCATGCACATGTTCCTTTAAAAATAACTCAAGTTCTTTGATGTCATTAATGATTAAGGACATCTTTTCTACGTTGTTGTCAATAAGTAGTTGTAGAAAACGAAGTCCTGCTTCGTTAAAAAAAGTAACCAAACCGTCAAACATGGGATGCCCGATAGTTATGCCGTTTGGGCATTTGAAGAAGCGTAGACCTTTGGGGACTATCCCCATTTCAATACACTTCAAGAAGTAACAATTTTCTAAATCTAGAGATTTATATCTTTTTAGAAGTTTAAGTAATAAATCTCGTTTAGAACTCACCAAGTTGTCGTTGTTAATAGGTGTAAATCCTTTACATGTGTTGAAAGGATTGTCGCTACGATTTAGCAGTCCTGCACAATTTGTGTGGCTACCACGGTTAGAGTTCGTTGTAATTCCCATGCTGTCCGTAGATTTTAAAACTGTAGAAGCTGGTCGATCTAAAAGAAATGCTGCCGATGTAATACTGGAATCTCCGTTGGACCTAGAAACCGCAACAGTCTCCATGGAATCACTGGCTTTCCCCACTAAAAATTTCAAACTACTTTGTATGTCCAACAATGTTGTGAGAAACAAATGGTTCAATTTGTCGGACTCCTTGTCCATCCTGGATGTCGGGGTAGAGTGTATCGACATGTTAGTCAAAGTGTCATCCGCTGCTTCTGCCATGGGTGAAAGAACGAAACTGATAAAGCACAAAAACGCCCAAAAAAACACAAGGAAACACGCTAGGAGGCAAATAAAAGCCTGCGGAGATGAAATATAATGTGATGTGTAAGCTGAAAAGCTACAACAACAAATCTAAAACGATGCAATCTTCCAAACAGCCTGTAAAGGCAACAGTTTAAACAGTATAAACTCCAAGAAGCCGGTAATAGCGTAAAAAGATTTAATTTCCGCTTTCGTCACGCCTTCATCAGAATACAAAAAATACTACTACTACAACACTTTAAATAGCCATTCCAATCAATTAATTCTAATTAAAAACATCTTAATGCATGATATTCCTGAGAATAAATGTTGCTTTATTAAACCTTCTTCCTATACTCCCAAGTCTCCATCATACTATCAAGATCTTTGAGGAGATATGCATTAAGGATATTGAGTATTTATTCAAGTCCAATATTCATTTTACAGATAATTTAAATAAACATGAAAGGAAGGCATTGGTTAATTTAAAGTCACTTTCAGGCAAACTAAGATTTATGAAAAGTAATAAGGGTTCTAACATAGTTCTAACATAGTCATTATGAGAAAGGACCAGTATGGTTCGGCTATGTTAAAATTATTAAACAATACTGAAGAGTATGAATTAGTCCCCTATTATACTATATTAAACAAGTTTAAAATGGTACATGCACACTTATATGATGCATTAATGTCCAGCAAAATTAATTTCAAATTATATAATTTTTGTCTCATTGAGAAACCAAAAATAGGAGTATATTTTGGTGTGCCTAAGACGCACAAAAATACCCTTGATCCACCGCTTCGTCCAATTGTGTCATCTCCACATTCAATAACCGAGGGTATTTCCCTTGTTATTGATGCATTATTGGGACCGGTGATTTATGAAAATACATCGTACATAAAAGACTCCTGGCATTTTTTGGAAAAATTAAAAATTTTCACTAAAAGAAAAAGTGATAGTATTTTTGATCCCTCCAAACATATTATATTCACCATGGACGTAGTGAGTTTATATTCCTGCATTCCTCATGCTGAAGGGGTAGAGGCATTATGTAATTATCTTACTAATAAGAAGTTATTTTCTAATTCCATCATTATAGTTTTGTGTAGATTAATGGAGATTGTTTTAGAAAATAATTTTTTTATGTTTGAACAAAATTATTACAGACAGAAACGTGGTGTAGCCATGGGGTCTTCTGCAGCCCCAGCCTTTGCTAACATTGTCATGGCATGATGGGAACTGGATTGTTTTAAAATTTTGAAAGAAAAATTCAAAGTTCTTTTCTATTGCAGATTTATTGATGATTTACTGTTTATTATAGAGGGTAACATTGATACTGTACGCACATTTATTGATTTAGCCAATTCTCTATCCAGCTACATAAAATTCACGTTAGGTGATGTTGGCACAGCAACCAATTTTCTGGATGTACATGTTTGGTGGGACAATGATGAGAAGGCATTTCATAGTAAAATTTATAGAAAAGCCACTTTTACGAATGGATATTTACATAATAAAAGTGGGCATCCTGGATATATTAAGAGAAATATTCCAAGAGGGCAATTTATCCGTGCCTGTCGCATGACAACAAAAGAAGATGTATTAATATCTGAGTTAAAATTTATTATTGATTTATTCATTCAACGTGGATATAAAAAAGATGTTTTAATTGATACAGCCTTTGAAGTGTTCAATAAGCGATTTAATCAATTTATTGCCATTTTACATGATGAAAGAATAGTTTTTAATGAAATCAATAGATTAGAAGATAACAACAAAAGCATTATTTGTTCCTTGGATATGAGTTTAGACAGTAATAAAATAAAGAAAGTTATACAAACTAACTGGAAAGTGCTACAAGGTAACAGAGAGATTTTTGGCACAGTAGGTAACCAGCCTCATTTTACATTACGTAAAACAAATACCTTAAATATTTTTGAACATCATCATAACAAAGAACTTGTTTCTGTAGGTAGAAAAAATGGGATGTTTCGGTGCCATAATTGTAAAATTTGTAGGTACATCTCAGAAGGTCCTTTTATTGACATTGTTAGTTCTGATAAAATTATAGAAGTCTCCGACTTCATGGATTGTAACACCATAGGTGTAGTCTATGTTAGTATTTGTTCATCTTGTCCAGCATTTTATGTCGGCATGACGACTAGGTCTTTAGCCACTAGGATCAAAGAACATCTATACGCCATTAAGGCTAAAGATAGTAATAATGCTTTATACAAGCATTCTATAACATGCTCTAGTTTCAACAAGTTTTTATTTTCTATTTTAGAAAAATGTACTTCAGACAAAAGAGCGGGAGATTTTAAAAATCATATTGAGCAAAGAGAATGTATGTGGCAAATTAGATTAAAGTCCGACATTCATCCAGGCTTAAATGAAAGCATCAATGTGAAATGCTTTTTAAAAGCCCGTAAATTAATAATTGACAAGGGTTCTAGTATTGATTTAAAGACATATTTTTTATAAAATGTTATTTAGTATCTTATGTTTTTAATTAGAATTAATTGATTGATTGGAATGGCTATTTAAAGTGTTGTAGTAGTAGTATTTTTTGTATTCTGATGAAGGCGTGACGAAAGCGGAAATTAAATCTTTTTACGCTATTACCGGCTTCTTGGAGTTTATACTGTTTAAACTGTTGCCTTTACAGGCTGTTTGGAAGATTGCATCGTTTTAGATTTGTTGTTGTAGCTTTTCAGCTTACACATCACATTATATTTCATCTCCGCAGGCTTTTATTTGCCTCCTAGGTTGAAGATTTTTGCCGCTATCAGAGGATTGAGGCACCACTTGTGAGGCTGTAGAATGCACCTGCTTAATTTGTCTGCCATCACGTTGGAGCTCCCGGGAATGTGCATTGCAATCAGAAAACAGTTGTGAGCTACCGCCCATTGCCATATTCTCAAGGCCTCTTGGCATAACGGATAAGATCTGGTGCTCCCTTGTTTGTTGATGTACCAGACCACTGACATTTTGTCTGACTGGATCACAATAGTCCCTGACGGAAGGATCGAGTGAAATGCTTGCAATGCTAGGAGCACCACCCTCAGTTCCAGGACACTGATATGCAAAAGGGCCTCTGACTCCGACCAGGTGCCTTGAACCAAGTTTGACATAACACCCCTCCACCCCATCAGAGAGGCATCCGAGCTCACCATGGCTATTAGTTGATGGGGGTTGAAAGGCAAGACCATTGTTGGGGATTTCAAGACATCCACCAGAGCAAATCTTGCTTGCATCTCTGAGTTACACTTATTTGAAAAGACAAGGGATGTTGAAGAGGGTACCACTGAGTGAGAAGTAGCCATTGAAGTCTCATGTGGAATCTGGATAGAGGCACAATGGTAATCGAAGCTGCCACTGACCCCAATAGCTGAAGTACATATCGAGCTGGGCATTTGTGGTGACAGAGCAGCGTTTGAACTTGTCTTATTCTCTGAAGTCTGTGTTCTGGAAGGGGTGCTGTGCAATTTCTCGTGTCCAACAGTACCCCTATAAATTCCAAAGACTGAGTTGGGGTTGTGTTGGATTTCTCCCAGTTTATAGTGATTCCCAGATTTCGAGCTGTTAAGAGAATATATTGCAGGGCTTCTTCCAGTAGACGCTTGGTGGGGGCGGTAAGGAGCCGGTCATTTGGATATGGAAATGCCTGGAATCCTTGAAGTCGCAAGGGAGCGAAAACCACTGCCATGCATTTTGTGAACACTCTGGGGGCTGTTGAGAGACCGAAGGGCAGGGCTCGAAACTGGTAGTGATTGGCTCCTATATGGAAGTGGAGGTATCTTCTTGAGCGTTTGCCCATTTTTATGTGGTACTACGCATCTTGAAGATCTACAGAGCACATCCAATCGTCTTCTTCCAGAAGAGAAAGGATAGACTAAACTGTGACCATCCGGAGTTTCGCTGTTTTTACAAATTTGTTTAGTGTACTGAGATCCAGAATTGGTCTCCAGTCCCCTTGTCTTTTTTGGCACTAAAAAGAACCTAGAGTAAAATCCGGATCCTATCTGGTCTGGAGGGACCATCTGGATGACTCTTTTTTTGTAGCAGCTTTTTGATTTTGTGTGCTGCTGTTTCCCATTGACTGGGTGGAACGTCGGGTAACACTCTTGATGAGACTGGGCAAAGATGGAAGGGGACATGATAGCTTCTGGATATAATCCACTGTACCCAAGAGTCGGTTGCTATCTTTTGCCAGGCAACTGAATACAAGGAGAAACAACCCCCAACTGTTTCCTGAGGTGAAAAGTCGGACAATGCTTCAGGAGCGCTGACAGGGTTGGGCAGAGAAAGAATCTCTGGGACCGCGGTTTCACGGACCTCCTCTGTCCCAAAAGGGGCATCTTCCATTGGAGTTTCCCCCTCTGCCTCTAAGGGAAAACTCGGCACGTGCATCCCAGAAAGAATCCTGTGATTTCTTGTGCCAGATCTTGAGTACAACTCCGTAACTGATAAAAACGCTCAGCAAACAACCAAGTGAAATGTCTGGACGGTGACCAGAATAACCACTGCTCGTACTTAGATGAAATAAAATTTATTTTTATATTAAGATTAAATCAATCCCCTCCATTTCAATGCCTTTACGCTTAGTAGCTGTATCGATCATACCCTCCGCTAGTATATTTCTACCTGTGTCAACATCTACGCTCCTCAGACCCTTAGGAAAGCAACGGTCGGGTGTTTGTATCGTATTCCTTTCGTGATGTTCACAAGATGTTAGAGAATCAAAAGAGCGACGTTCTTTACGTTTGCCTGATATCGTCACTTCCTCTGGTATGCATACGTCTGTACCCTCCGTTATCGGTCCTACGATCCTCTTCTGTACCTTCCCCTTGGGGGCATTTACGGTTACCAGCCCTGTAACCAGGTCCAATAGTCTATGCACTTCACTCTGTAAAGTCGTGAGATCAGCTCTTAAAAGAGCTATTTCATCCTTTGACAATGAAGAAGACGTCGGTTCTTCCAGATCAGCCATCCTGAGTACAACTCCGTAACTGATAAAAACGCTCAGCAAACAACCAAGTGAAATGTCTGGACGGTGACCAGAATAACCACTGCTCGTACTTAGATGAAATAAAATTTATTCTCAATTAGACAAACAAAAAGAAGGTTAAGCGCTTTCAGATGTGAACAAATATACTAGCGGAGGGTATGATCGATACAGCTACTAAGCGTAAAGGCATTGAAATGGAGGGGATTGATTTAATCAATCACAGCGATGCCCAAATATGCAACGACCATCCATGTAACACCATGGATCAGGATTTCACCTTTGATTTTAGCTTCAGCAGAGGGCGACAAGAAACATTCTATAACGGAGCACGACCGAAAGAATATCCCAGTATGAGAACGTATGGGAATGGAAAATCTAAGGCCGTGCAGGCCTCCAAAGGTACTGTTTCAAAGCCATGTAATTTTGAATGCTTCAGTCCATGTCGACTTAAACCTTCTATGCAGCATAATGGACATATTACTGAAGTTAATGTTAACAATAATAATAAAAATAAAGGTTGCAACAGGGACTGTATGGAAGATGAGTTGATGGTACAGTTCCTGGATGAACGTTTTGTTTTTTGTGATGATGATGGAGGTTTTGTTAATAATAGGGTTAACAAGATGGATAAGATACATATGTCAGTGAAAGATATGATTTTTGATTATGGAAAGAAATTAATTTCATACAAAAACACTAAATTAGACTGTAGCTATTTATCTAAATGTCTCAAACTTAAGATAGTACCCAAAGGTATGAGATTTTTTAAACTACCGCTGGGAATCAAATATGGGAGTGAGACTATTAAGGATTTTAATGAACTATTTGACAATTTTGGTTATGCATTTATAAAAACAGTAATTAAACATCTGGATGAAAAACTCATCAAGTTGGCTAATGAACTAGAGAATATTAACAACATGATAACAAGTCATAAAGAATATGATTCATGGAAGGATTTGTATAGGAAGCAGTATGAAATTGCAGACAATAAAATACAGAGTATCATGGATAGGAAGAACAGGAAGATCATACGTGATGTAGAATTATATAAGAACAATAGGGCATATGTGTGGCCGTCATATAGAGATGGAAATAATGATGTGAACAATTTTCAGTCTAGGAGAAAATCTGTCAGAACTAATGTAAGGGAAGAAAATTTTCAGGGGGGAAGATTTTTTCCAGCACGAAATTACAACAGACAGCGGTAAATGACTTCTATGAAAATCCAACAACCCCTATTATGTCTGACAACAATGTAAAGGTTACAACCAAAAGAAATGTTATACTACAGCATAAGAAAGATGATGAAGTAGTGAAACCTATATTTGATGAAAGTAAGATTGATAATGTAAGTTATATCAGTACACGAGAAACTACTAAGGATTATAATACAACCAGTACGCTTCCAAAAATTATTATTTTTGAAGGATTCAAGGTGTACAACTATACTGAAATGACTGTGAGTTCTGAGATGGGATTATTGTTGAGTAAAGGTATGAAATACATACCAGCTAATAGATTGCAGCTAGTAGATAATATTAAGGAGATTAAAATGTTTTGTAGAAGACTTAACCTGGCTATACAATTTAATACCAACAACAGTGTGGAGAAGGGACAGACAGGTATAGCAGGGACTGATCTTAAAAAGAAAAGTACATACATTCCTGACAACAATCAGCAAGTTTTGAATTATGAAAAATTGGTTTGTAACGACATTTATTGGACGTATAAAAACACCAGGAAAAACAAACAGTTAGATACAGATAATCTCTCAACTCTTGAAAGAGAAGCATTATCTACACTCATGAGCAACAAAGAGATAAGAATCATGAAGCCCGACAAGGGCGGTGGTGCAGTAATTTATTATACAAATGTTTATAATGAAGCGCTGCACAAACTTTTTCATGAATCAGGAAATTATGAGAATATATCTATTAACCAAATCAATATTGGCCATAAAAGAATTGATTTGGTTATAGAAGAGTATTTGATCGACAATAGGATATGTAATGACACGTATTCCTTTATAAAGACAGATTATCCGGTATTAGCTAAGATGGTGGGAATCCCAAAGATACACAAGAGTTTGGAGAACCCACCATTTCGCCCCATAGTATCCGGTTCCCGTTCTAAAACTTTTAATATAGGGAAACTTATAGATGGTTGGCTCAAAGATATATACAAATCTATTTCTCATATAATGAAAGATTCCTGGAAATTTTTGGGTGACTTAACTAGAGAGAAATGGCATCCTAACATAATTTATCTCACCATAGATGTTCAGGACCTATTCTCTAGTATCCCCAAAGATGAGGGCCTAGAATTTTTTGCCAACAGCTTAAGGAAATATTCAGATCTGACATGGAGCAAGATATCGCTAATATGTGATATGATGGGACTAGTATTGGACCATAACTACATAGTTTTCCAGGGAGAATTTTTCAAACAGACAAGGGGTGTGGCCATGGGAGCAGCGTGTGCTCCCATTTTCGCAAATCTAGTCATGCTGGAGTGGGAGTCAGAATATATATTCAACAGCAAATATTTTTCTGACATCTCGTATTATGCCAGATACCTGGATGATATTTTTATTATGTGGAATGGCCCAAAGGAAAAAATACAGGAATTCATGACTTACATAAACAATACCACCAGTTTCCTAAAGTTCACACATATGTGTAGTAACACTGAAATAGCATTCTTGGATGTATCCATTAGTCATGACGATGTGGGTTTTATTTCTAAGCTATATAGAAAGCCCACATTTTCAAACGACTATATACACTTCAGTAGCTGCCATCCCCCGCATGTATTTAAAAATGTAGTGAAAGGGCAGTGCATCCGAGCAGCTAGGATGTCTTCCACCAGGACCATTATGGAGGATGAACTTAAAAATATAAAGCAGTTATTTTTAGACCGTGCATATCCAATAAAAATGTTAAATGAAATAATTAGATATGTGAAAGATGAATGGGGAAATAAATACCCACCATTGTTAGGTTGTTACACAATGTCGCACAAAGAAGATGGACATAACACATTTCAAGGAAGAGTTTGTGTACTCACATATACACCCTACACACATTTGATTAAAGAAATTGTAGAAAAACATTGGGCAATTATTACATCTATAGGAAAAGAACAAAGTTGGGATAAATACCCGAAATGTGTATATAAAACAGCGCCCAACATTAAAAGGATGTTGGAAAAAGTTAGTTATAGTAAGGACATAGTAGATATACATAAAAGCACCAAAAAGTGTGGTAGGTACAAACAATGTAAGTACATTAATACAGCTAACACCATCAGATTAGATGATATCAACAACACTCTTATTAGATGTAAAGCTGGGAACTGCTGCTCTAAAGGTGTAGTGTATATAGCTAACTGCATACGATGCAACGCACACTATATTGGGAAAACTGAAAGACAATTAAAGAAACGCATATATGAACATTCATATAGAATACAGAAATGTGACAGTAAAAATGCGTTATATAGACACGTTATGGAACAAGGGATAGATCATAGTTTCATATTTGCCATTGTAGATCAGATCTCAATTACACCTATTGGAGGTAACTGGAAGATGGAGGTAGCAGCAAGTGAGAGTAGATGGCAGATCTTGACAGACTCCACCAGAAAACCAGGTCTTAATGACTTCGTGAGTATCAAACCATTCCTAGCTTTACTGTAAGCAAGTTCAATAATGACACAAGAGGGATAGACTCACATTACCAATATGTATTTTTAACATGTATTATACATTTTATATACATATGGACACGGGCCGACATAGTAGACCACATACCCATTGGAGGATATTTTATATCCTAATACATTCTATTATTCTATTTTATTCTGATATCACAATTTTATTGGGTATGTGAAACTCTGTTACTACTGTTAATAAGTATCATGTTGTTAATAATTATTATGCCAATTCCCACACATCATCCAGCATACATCGGACCTATGATGACGCGGAGATGTATGATGCAGTTTCTGTCAAATGTTATTAATAATATATGTACATTTGTGATATATGCAATGGACCAATGTTCTTATGAAAATACATGGACCTCCATGGATTTAATTTTTAATACATAATTTATATATTGTTTATACATTTCTATGCGCATCAGAATATAGTAGTCTTGGACAGATTAGGATGAATAAGAGTGATTAGTTTAGGTTGTGTTTCATATGTTTCATATGTTTTATATATTTTATACATTTTATATATTTGTTTGTTAAAAAAATTTTTATTCATATTGATATGTCATTACAAACGCTTGAAGTGCTTATACCATGAATAAGTGTATGAATTTCCATCTACAATATATTACAGATGGCAATATGCCTTTAAAGTTTTGGCGGTAATTAAAGTGATTATACAATTAAGTGAGCAAATGATTTTGTATAAAAACAAGATTCCATAAGCATAATGTTGTTCTGAAGAAGGCTGTTGTTCACAGCTGAAAGCGCTTAACCTGCTTTTTGTTTGTCTAATTGAGAATAAATTTTATTTAATCTAAGTACGAGCAGTGGTTATTCTGGTCACCGTCCAGACATTTCACTTGGTTGTGCCAGATCTTTCCGCTCCTCTGATTTCCGGAACAGAATCGCTGAGAAGTGGAGTGTCTGACACCAATGGCAGACAAGGTCTTGCCATCTTGTTCACACCGTGCCAGCGTAACCTTGACTTTAGGGTCAAACAAAGAGGCGGCCTCTATTGGGGCATTCATGAAGAAATGCCTTAAAGGAGTCCGCAAAGTCACAAAGGCGCATTCAAGCATGTCGTCTAGTGACTATACCTGCACCTGCCACTCTAGCCGCCCCTTCCGTTGTGTGAGAAATAAGATGTATGGAAGAGTTGGAAATGGACTCTAGGGTGGCTATCTGAGAAGCCACATTATCACGAACTTTGCCAGAATCAGCTCCTGCCAAGGTTTCAGAGAGCTGGTTGGCAAGATCTCGCTGAAGCCTGGTAAAATGTGCCAAATAATTCAAAGACCTTGTGGTGAAGGTCGTTGAAGCAAACACACGCTTCCCTAATCTGTCAAAATCGCCCGAGACTCTTTGTTGGGCAGATGGACAGTTTGGCTCTCTTCTTCCAAATCCTTCTTAGTAGCAGCTGCCACCGCCATAGCATCTATTGGAAGACCATGTGACCAGTGGGGTGTTCAGCGGGGTGTGATAATATTTTATCTGGCCTCTTAGGTATTGCCTCCATGGTATCAGGAGCCATCCATGCGAGCTGCACAATGAGTTAGATGAGCTCATCGGCAGGTGGGGTGACCCAGGAGGTAGGGGGCCGGGCACAAAAAGCCTGCAGGAATACAGATTCCTCAGAGGAAGGATTAGAGGGCTTCCAGCCACCCCTCTGCCTAAGGATCTCGAGGATGTCACCAAAGGACACCTCACCAGAGGGTGACCGTGGGGACTCTTCCCCATCATCAAAATCCATATCTTCAGTCAATGACTCCTCAGTGGAGTCCATGTGTTCCCTCTTACATGATGCTTTGCGGGGTGCTTCCTCAGTAGGAGGCTCTGGGGAAGACTGCAAAGAGGGGGTCTCCTGAGGAGGAGAGATCTGAGGCTCTTGCGCCTAGGAGTTGAAGCTTGTGTCAGCTGCGGCACAGAGGGGAGAAAGGACTCTGACAAATGAGCTTGGCAAGCGCCCTCTCCATGGCCTGGAATGCTGGCCCGCCCAAGGAGGGATGGGAGCCCAGAACAGAGCACGACAACCTTGGAACCAGGGTCACACCCCGCCCCGACTAGTCCACCCCCAGACCAGGAGTCTCAAGAGGTAAGAGAGAGAGCATCCCTGGAAGGTGCCATAGAAAAAATTGGAATGGAGCCAGGAATGCCAGGGTCTATATTAGCATATCGAATGGACTAAATAGCGAAAGCTATTTAGTCGATCCGATACTGTCGAAATGGCAAAATAGTGAAGACACGGAACTTCGAATTTTTTCCCAGGGAAACAATCTGGTGGGCCATCTTTGGGACTTTGCCATTTCCTCCACTACGGTGCGATCTCGGAGTTGGTATTTTTAAGTAGGGGGGTGTGGGGGGCAAAGCCCCCCACTTATCTTTGTGTTTAAGCGTTTTTATTTATTTATTTATTTATTTATTTATTTATTTTTGGCGGAGCAGCGAATTTTTTCCCCAAGGAAAAAATTTGCTGTTCCATGTGTTCGATATTTTGTGGTTTAGACATTATCGGTATGATGAAATAGCGTTCACTATTTTAATCGTATGATAATGTAATATAGACACGGAATGCTATCCCCAATGGCACAGCCACTGGCCTGAGAAGAGCCCGATGCCCAGTGCACCGAAGGCCACAAGGATGACTCTGGTTCCAAAGTGAGATCCACTATTGGAGTCAGAGGGAGGGAAGCTGCTGTCGGAGTAATAGGCTTCGAAATTTGAGTGGAAGTCGAAGGAGGAGTATACGTTGGGGTTTGAGGCAAAATACGCTCACCTGAATGAGGGAACGTGGACTTCAAAGGTTGAGAGAGACCTCTGGCCACAAGCAACTGGTCAACAAGCCGCAACACATCCTGCTCAGAAAGACTCTTGGTTGACCTCATGGAGAAGGCTGATAGCCATTCTGGCCTTCTCAGGAAACAACTATACTGACTGCTTGCAAAAGGATTCAGTGAAGGGGAATATTTGGTTCTTGCTAATTCAGTAGGTGCAGAGCTCGAAGCAGAGGAAGTCTGCACCGAAGAAAACGGTGTGTAAAAGGTCTGCGCTGATGATGTCAGCGTCGTAGTAGTTAAAGGTGTCTGCACCGTAAAGGCAAAGGTCTTCCCCAAAGGATACAGTGCCGTAGTGGAAAGTGTCTGCATCGGCAATATGGACGATGCCAAGGAGGACTGCACCGAAGTACATGTCGGTGCCGAAAAAGTCTGAGCTGTGGAGTACAGAAGAGTCATACCTGGAGCCGAAGGAGACTGTACCAATGGTGCCGAAGGGGACTGAACCTGTACTGGCGGTGCCATTAGGTGTTGAGACAGAACTGTCGGAACCATAGTTGACTGCACTGGAAACTCCGGTGCAGATATTGATAAAGGAGACATGGCTGTAGTCAGGATCATTTGGGGCGGTGCTGAGCCTGGAGCAGACAGGGTCACAGGTGGCAGCGCCGTAGTAGTAATCAATTTCACCTTCTTATGAGTCGACTTCCTACGATCTCCAGAGGGAGAAGAGGGGAGTGATTTCAATGACAAGGAAGAACGCCTCTTGTGGGGTTTAACAGGAGGGAGTGAGCCCTCTGACCCAGAACCAGCCTCAGAGAAAGGAGACGAGACCACCTTTCAAAATTAATTTATTCTCCCTCTTGTTGAGAGTCCTGGTAGAGAAATTTTACAAATCCCACACAGAGGATCTACAGTCAAGTGAGAGACATTACGACAGCAGACACAAGTTGTGGCCATCAGAAAGCGGTAACTTACGGCCACAATCCTTGCACTGCTTGAAACCAACAGAACTTTTCTTATCCGACATAGCTGTTGTGGAGAAGCACAGTAGCAAATAATAGCTACCCAAGAAAAAGGGTAAGAGAGAATAGGAAGGATTACCAATGATGGCAATGGAGAATTACCAGAAGGTAAGAAAAGAGGGTAATAAAGGGAAAAGACTAAAGGGAGAGAATTTAAAATACGCGATAGGGTAGGAAGATAATAGAATAAGCTTTTGAGAAAAAAATTTAGAGTAATAATATACAAATTGTCAAAAATTTAGACAGCTGAAAGACTGGCTTGACACGGCTGTTCAGCAACATGGCAAACGAGATCTGAGGTAACGGAGCAGAGCATTCTGGGTAGGACCTTGGCTCAAGAGTTATTGGCCGACTCAGTTCTGAGGACGTAACCGATAACCCATCAGTAAGGAATGAATGAAGATTAACATCAGATCACATATTTCTGTATAAATGTGATATCTTTACTCACCATAATTCATGTGACATAGACATGACAGAAAAACTGACTTTTTTCATTAAAATTCAAGACACAGCTGTTCCTCTGTTTCTGTTTAACGATATATGTGTATGCATGCACCGACACACACACACATTTATATATAGATATATATATATATATATATATATATCTGTATACAAGTACATGTGTACATACACACACACACACATACATATGTACAGAGAAACTGAGACATACATATTAGCTAAAGCAGTTCTCTATTCTTCCATTCAAGGCTACTGGCACTCGCAAATCATTTCACCATGCAAGACATCAGTGTCTGAAGACATCAATGACTGAAACCTCTAAAAGTGAATACGTAACACGATGAAACCATAAATGTAGTTGAAACATTTATCTGATGGGAAAGAGATGAGTGAGGTGGGAGAGTGGATAATGTTATCGCCTCAAAGAAAGAAGTTCTCCAGTTCGATTCTCAGCTGAGATGCCTTCTGTGCTGAGTCAGCACGTCCTCCCTATGTTTGCTTAGGTTTTCTCTGGGTGCTCCGGTTTCCTTCCGTATTCCAAAGACATACAACAGTTGAACTGGATACTCTAAATTAGCCATTGGTGAGACTGTGCATATGAGTGAATACCATGAAAGAACAGCAGAACTAGCCAGCTGGTGGTGTAAACCTTGGCTCTAGATTATTGTCACTGTTGAAGTGACACCTCAATCCCATGTGCAGAAATGGGGATGTGAATGGATGGAAGGGGCCGAGTTGTTGAGTACAGTAGATATAAAAAGTGTACACACCACTGTTAAAATATCAGGTTTTTGTGATAGAAAAAAAAGAGACCACAATAAATAATTTCAAAACTTTTCCACCTTTAATGCGACTTATAACCTGTAGAATTCAAATGAAAAACAAACAAATCTGTTAGGGGAAATACAAAAAATAAAAAATGTACAATAAGCTGGTTGCATAAGTGTGCAAACCCTTAAACTAAACAACTAATACTTTGTTGAAGCATCTTTTTATTTAATTACAGCATTCCTGGCATTTTAACATGGGTGTGTACACTTTTTATATCCACTGTACCTACAAAGCACCAAAACACTAATAAAACAAGCTTAAGAAATGAAAAGTACTTTTCCTGTTGCGTCATTTGTACACATCCATTAACATAAATGAAAGTGCAGAAATTAAACTTGTACACATTTATTAACATAAATTTGGCAACTTCTTCTTCTTTCGGCTTTTTTCAGGTTAGGGGTCGCCACAGCGGATCACCTGTCCGCTCATGATTGGCAGTGGAGTTTTATAGTGTTGAGTTGCCAGCCTGGCGCCCAACCTTCCACAGAAGGCACACACACACACACACACTGACACCTAGGGCCAATTTAGAGTGTCTAATCCACCTATAGCATGTCTCTGGGATGTGGGAGGAAACCGGAGCACCTGGAGAAAACCCACTAGACCACATGGAGGACATGCAGACTCCGCACAGAAGGCACCCCAGTCAAGGATCGAACCGGAGAACCTCTTGCTGTAAGGTGGCAATGCTAACCGCTGCACCACCGTGGCTGCCCTATTAACATAAATTTGGCAACACTTGGCTGAAATCAACTGTACATGTCATGTGCAGTGTTGAACTCAAACAAATGAAACAGCAAATGACATCTAAAGAAGACTGCTACAAATCTAACAAATTTGTAAAAAAAAAACAAGCATCTAAAAAACAAGAACATATGCTCAAGTATCACTGAACAAGATATAAAAGGAAATTAAAGTGTAAAAATGGATTAAGCAATGCCATATTTATTAAGGATTACTGAAAAAAAAACAAAGAATGATTACTTACCTTAGGCTACACTACAGTCACACAAGGAGGAAAAAACTTACCTAAAAAAAGAAAAAAAATACAAAGCATTAGTGTTCAGAAATGAACAAAGTGATGTAAAAGCCTATTAGTCTAGTTAACTCATTGATACCTAGCTTCAGTGCAATTTCATAACTCCTGTCATCTGAAGAGTTCCTGCCTGGACAGCTTTTGCTTGAACTACAATTCTGAGAATGTAGTTTTACAACCTATCTGTTAAAAAAATGTATACATCTCAAAAACTATAAAAATTGCCAAAAAGTTAAAATACAAAAGTTATTTAGCACACATTCTTCTTCACAACAGCAATATTCATATGTCAACCAGACAATTGCAATTTTATGCTGAATAAATAATTCAATATGTGCATTTAATTATTATAAGTATTAAAACTATGGAAGCAAGTATTAACTCATCCCCTCCAATGGATCTCTGGAAGTTTACACATCAGCTTCCAATGCCTAAGTTTTTTTGACAGAATCAATTTATGTACCTACATTTCAAACAAATGTTCTTATCTCCAAAAATCATAGGAGTTACTAATGAAGTGCAAATGGCAAACTCTTCAAGCACAATCTATTTTTATAGTGGTAGCATTCTTTATGTCGAAGGTCTTAAACTGGATTTTGTAAGTGACAGTAACCATTAAGTTTGCAATAGTATACAAACAACTTACAATACCCCAGCAACCACTCATGTTTTATTTGTATATTTACTTAAAATTTATTTACCAGATAAGTCCGACTGGGACAGAGCCCATTTTCAATGGAGGGCTGGGAGAAATAACCCAGACGCATGTCTTTAATGTGGGAGAAAACCAAAGAAGCGAGAGGAAACCCATGGGAATGCAGGGAGGACATGTAGACTCTGCACAGAAGGCACCCCAGATGAAAACTGAACCTGAGAACCTATTGCTGTGAGGCGACAGCACTAACCACTGTGCCACTGTGCTTCCCACACATTCTGTCAGCTGCATTTCACTCATTCAGTTGATTCAGTTGAGAGCTTCCTTATGAGGCTAACCAGTTTTGTCTAGGATACCGGCTTGTTGAGACACTTAGAAAATCATGAAATTTATGAGAATACAAATAAATTTACATTAACAAAAAATTAATCTCTCTTTACCTGCACTAGATAGAGGTCACATATCAATACAGTTGAATTTGCCACTGTGCAAGCTTTAAGATGAAAAATGTTAATACTATGTATGTGACACTGCTTTGGAGTGAATGTGAATATGAACAAAAAATATTTCATGCCTAGAGGCGCAAGTAGGTTGTAACTGCAGAAACACCTGGAGGCATCACTCTGCTGTAATAAGTTAATATCTCTGTAAACATAGTTAGACAGATCCGAACTAATTATCAGTGTGACTTCTGCTCTTGAAGATGAGCTGTTCATTAGTCTGCAAAGCAGTATTGTTGACATTGCTCCATTTTTGAGATTTCTGAATAATTATGCAGGACATGCACTTTTGTATATTTTACAGACAAATAAATATGAATATCTGTAAAGCAGTTTTAGTTGGACACCAACCATCATTGCAAAGATTTTTCAGCATTGTGTATGCATTCTGCTGGTACCAATCATACATCTCAACAGTACAGATTTTCACAGAATGTATATATTTTTACTTCATATTTTTGGTCTGTTCCTCATAACATTTGTGATTTTCTGGCAAATCATAGGGATAATCTGAGGATTGAAATTACTAAATAATGACATAAATTTGAGTTTCAGATGTCATATCCTTCAGAAAATATATACTAACCCAAATCCTGTTATTCTAGCAACTTTCTAAATTTGTAAGATCAACATTTAAAATCTGTCACGATTTTGGGTCCTTGTCCCCTCATTATTTTAAGCTTTGTCCAGGTTTATTGTGTTAAGAGGTTGAGAGGTATGGATACCATGGAGTATCAAATAAACAACTACTGGTTCAAGCTAATTAATAGAACTATTAGCATACGACATCATAATTGTAACATTTCTTCAAAATAACCCATATTTTCTCTGGTAAAGAGTATGCTACTCGTCTAAGGAGCCATTACTGACCTGTGTAGTTACTGGCATGTGAAATCCTGTCCCACAATGAGTCTAGGTTGACAATGCTGAGATAACTACATAAATATATTTGTGCAAATATGAATATTGCATTAATAAACATGTACAACCATCTGCAAATTAGAAGGCAGACAGTAGATTTAATTGACAACTTTTTCAGAATTATGTAAGATGTTGTTTGATACCATGAAGTATACCATATACTCCATGTCAAATTATTAACAGAAATATCATAAAGGCACAGATTAATAACTTAGTATAAAAAAAAACAAAGGTTATGTACTTACCATAATGACATATGTGTTGTTTGTCTCTGTCTGGGTCACCCTGTGGGACTTCAGATCTGATAGCGGTCAATCCAAAGTCTTCTACTCGCTTGGCAATGCCTCCCTTACCAATAAACCCTGCTGCTCACCCTAATGCTCAGATCGAGTTAGTTCAATGAAGAGTAGCATATGCACTAACCTCAGCCATTGGTACTTTATAAAAGGCTGCTCTTGCCAAATGACCCTTAGGCCTGTGAGAAAGAGTCTTGCCTTTCAAGGACTATGCAAACAGAAAACTTTATCCAGGTGGTTGTCAGATTGTAATTTGAGCCCTGGCAGGATTTTGAAAAGGAGACAAAAAACTGGCTAGATTTCTTGAAACCTTTTGTACGATCTGGATAAAATTTCAGTTGCCTATGAACATCCAAACAATGCAGAATCTACTCTCCATCTTTGGAGAAACTGGGAAAAAATACAGGAAGATAAATGGAACTGTTAAGGTTATTCTCGGAAGCTACCTTAGCTAAAAGGGAAGGTTTTGTATAAACAGAAACCCCGTCTTTATGAAAAATCAAATAAGAAGGTGTAGAATGAAGAGCCGGCAATTCCAAAACTCTTCTGGCATAAGTAACTGCTACGAAAAATAAAGTCTTCCAAAACAAAAGCTTCAAGTCAGAAGTAGCTACGGTTTAAATGGAGAGCCTGAAAAGAGCTGCAACACAAAAGGCAAATCGCAGGGAGGAAAGTACAGTTTTGTACCTACCATAAATGTAGATGTTCAAGTGCTAATACAGCTGCAGTCATAACAGATGGGTTTTCCTGCCATCAGGCGGGTCCTCGGTCGGCCGAATTCCAAAGTCTAGGTCCCGCGTCAGATGTCGTCGCTTCTTCCCTGACGTCAGTGCGACAGGGGTATAAAAGAACCAGCCTACGCCATTTTCTTCAGTTTTTCTTGCCCCAGATGTCAGGTGCCCCAGAAGGAAGGCAATACATAAATTTATGTAATAATGCAATGCAAAATAATCAAAAAACAGTAGTTGCAAGCAAATACACCATAAAAGAATACCCCAATCAGGTTGTATGAGGAGGTGTTAGCCATTAGGCCTGTCTCAAGAGGGGAAGGAGGGAGGGAAACCTGGACTGCAGCTGTATTAGCACTCGAACATCTACATTTATGGTAGGTACAAAACTGTACTATGTTCATCATGCATACAGCTGCAGTCATAACAGATGGGTAGAATCCCAAAGCTAAAAAAGGGGTGGTAGGCACTAGGTGGAACTAGGAGGAGCCAGGATGCCCTGCAAGACTGCAGTGGCAAAGCCTGCTCTAGATTTGGAGTATAATGGTAGGTGACAGTGCTTGGAGAAAGTATGTACAGAACTCCAAGTGGCTGCTTCCAAAATATCTTTGGTAGGAACCCCCCTGAGGAAAGCTGCAGAGGTAGCTGTGGCCCTTGTGGAGTGAGATCTGATGCCTGCAGGTACAGTTTTACCATGAAAAGAGTAACAAAAGCGTATGCAGTGGGCTATCCATTTTGAGATTGTCTGTTTGGAAATAGGCTTCCCTTGAGCTCCTGTAGCATAGGACACAAAGAGTTGCTCTGATTTTCTGAAAGGCTTTGTTCTATCCAAATAATAACGTAGCTGTCTGTGGATGTCCAAGGAAGGTAGTAGTCTCTCCCCTTTGCTTCGAGGGTTAGGGTAAAAGGTAGGTAAGTGGATAGCCTGATTCAAGGCTACCCTGGATACTACCTTTGGCATAAAGGAAGGATTGGTTCATAAGGAAACTCTGTCCTGATGGAAAATGATGAAAGGCTGCACAGCCATGAGAGCTTGTAGTTCCGAAACCCTGCGGGCTGAGGTGATAGCCAGCAGGAAGGCTGTTTTCCAGGACAAATATTGCAGTTCTGTTGAAGCAGCTGGCTCAAAAGGAGGCAAGGTCAGTTTTTCTAGAATGAAATTGAGGTCCCAAAGCAGGTACTGGTTGTTTTCTTGGGGGTTTTATATTCTTAGCCCCTCTGAGGAACTGTCTCAAGAGGGGGTGAGAGAATAAAGGAGGATCAGTGTTGTATTCTGCAGAAATGGCTGAGGCATGGATTTTGATGGATAAGAATGAAAGTCCACTGCTTAGCATCTCAGCTAGGTACTGTAATATCTGAGGTAAATTCAGTATTCTAGGATTCTGACCCTTTTTCTCATTCCAGGCACAAAACCCTTTCCATTTTGCGGAGTAGGCTTTTCTAGTAGAAGGCCTTCTGGCCTCCAAAATGGCATCCTGCACCTCCTTGGAGAGTAGGGTCTGTTGTGATTTTAAGGAATCTTCCATGCGGCTAGACTGAGTGTTTTCAGCTGACTGTGAAGAGTTTTGAAGTTGTGCTGAGTCAGAAGAAGAGGCATTAGAGGCAGGATCCATGGTGGGGAATGCGTCAGGCTCCTCAGGAGTGGGTACCAGTGTTGTTTTGGCCAGTCTGGAGCAATGAGAATCATCTTTGGTCTGTCTGCTCTGGTTTTTAATAGAACTTTGGGCAGCAGAGGAAGAGGTGGAAAGGCATAAACTGTCATTGTTGTCCAACTGAGAGTGCGTCCACTTTCCAGGCCTGTGGCTGAAAGGTCCTTGAGCAGAATTTTTCCAATTGGTGATTTCTGTGGGAGGCAAAGAGATCTATATCTGGCCTTCCCCATGCTTGACTTATCCTTGTAAAAACTTGAGGATGCAACTTCCATTCGTGTGGATCTGTCATATTTCTGCTTAGGTTGTCTGCCAGCGTGTTTTCCTTGCCTGGCAGGTACTGTGCTTGAAGTTCGATTTGTAATTCCAGAGCCATGTTCCAAAGAGACATGGCTAGCCTGCATAGGGGGTATGAATGGGTTCCTCCCTGTTTATGTACCACATTACTGTGGTGTTGTCTGTCATTATCAATAGCTGGCCTGGATGCAGCAGGTGTTTGAAAGCTATAATAGCATTTATTACTGCTAGCATTTCCTATTGATTGATGTGTAGGTGCTTTTCTTTTTGGGACCAGATGCCCTGAATGCACCAATCTGTCATGTGCGCCCCCCAGGCATAGTCCGAGGCGTCTGTTTTGATGACATGATTTGCTTGAGGCTTGCAGAATGGGAGACCTGTGTTTCTTTGGCATGCTTGAGCCCACCACAGAAATTCCTTTTGAAGACATGGAATCAGTGGTATTATTGTTTCCAAACTGTGGCTGTGTTGAGACCATAGGTTTTTTAGGTACCATTGAAGTTTCCTCATATGTAGCTTTGCACATGGGATTAGTAGGATGCAAGATGCCATGAATCTCAGAGCCTGCAGGATTTTCCTTGCAGTCAGCCTGGTGAAAGTTGCCAGTTTTCTGAAGTATTAAGTTAGTTGCCCTTGTTTCTCTGGCGTGAGGTAGGCCATCTGGGTGTTTGTATCCAAGCTGGCACCCAGGAAAATGATTGTTTGTGAGGGTATTAGCATTGATTTCTTTTTGTTGACTGTGTATCCCAGAGAATTCAACATTATTACAAACGCCAGATGTTTCAGAAGTAAGTGCTTGCTGTCCGCTTGGATCAGGCAGTCGTCCAAATATGGGTATATTTGTATCCCTTGAAGTCTGCAGTAGGCAATTACTGATGGCAGGCATTTCGTGAACACTCTGGGCACAGTAGATAAGCCAAAGGGCAATGCAGAGAATTGATAATGGGTTGAACCTGCAAGAAATCTGAGGTATCTTCTGCAATCTTGTCTGATTGGGACATGCAGGTATGACTCCTTGAGGTCCAATGTTACCAGCCAAGACTCCTTGCACAGCATGGGAAGAAGCTGCTGTAATGTGAGCATCTTGAATTTTGGCACGAGTAAAAATGTGTTTAGGATGGATAGGTCGAAAATAGGTCTCCAATATTTCCCTTCCTTGGTACCAGGAATAGTCTGGAATAAAAACCTTGACCCTGTTCTTGTGCAGGTAACTCTTGAATAGCTTTCATGTCCATGAGATCTGAAATTTGTTTTTGTGCCTCTGCCCTTTGATTGTGTGGCAGGTTTGGCATGCCTCTCATTTTTGGAAGGGTGTGAAAGTGGAATCTGTAGCCTCTGTCTATAATGTCCAGGATCCATTTGTCTTTTGTGACAACATGCCAATTTTTTCGAAAATAATGCCAGTTTTCCACCTAAAGGTGCTGCCATTTGAGCCTTGCTTGGCATGCAAAGGGGAAAGTCATTGGTTCTTCTTTCTGAATGGCTGTTAACTATCCTCACCACCTCTTTGTGTAGGTGCTTGCCATTGTCTGCCTCTAAACGATCCTTGAGATTGCCCTCTACCCCTCGGGCGCCTGTATCTACCTCTTTGGGGTCTGTCCGTGGCACGAATGGACCAATTTTTTGAAGGCCAATTTCTACTGAAACGTGGAGGTTGTACCTGTAGGAAATCTTTCACTGTTTGCATTGATTTTGCCTTTTCCTCCATTTTCTTTAACACCTCCTCAGCTTTAACACCAAACAATACATCTTTTTGCAGAGGTGCATCTAGTAATTTAGCTTTGGCATGATCTGGTAAGGTTTGCTCTTTGAGCCAAGCATGTCTACGTATGACTGATCCTGTAACAGCAGCTCTACATGAGGCCTCTAAAGCATCAAAACCACATTGCAAGGTATGTTTACCCACTTGTTCTGCACTATGTAACAAATCCTGCAACTCCTTCAAGTCTGGTTGTTCAGGTTGTGACATTTTGCTTTTCAACTGTGATAACAGAAACTGTTGGTACTTTAACATATGGAACTGACAGTTTAATGCCCTCATGGTTAAGGTGGCCGAGGTGTATACCTTTTTCCCCCACCTTTCTAAAGCTCTGGAATCTCTCTCTGAAGGTAATGGATTTTTAGCAGTGGAGGCCTTAATTCCCTTGGGACCCTGTGAAATAGTTTCTGGGTCAGCCGCATAGCTTTTGTATAGGAATTGGTGTGAATCAGGAACCCGGTAATACCTGTCAGGCTTGACTGGAGCTGGAGGTAAAGAATCTGGGTTAAGGCAGGCCTCCGAATACACATCATCTAGTATGTCTAAGACAGGAGGTATAGCCAGAGGCCTGTGCTGAGGGAGCAAGAGGAAATCCCTAAGCCTTTTCTTGGAGTCTGAGTACTCTTGGCCTTCCCAGTGGAAGTGTTCCCTCAAGGTATGTAAGGTTTCCCCAAAAGAGTAATCCTCAGGGGTGGAGAGACAGAGGGAATGGACTTCTCTGCATCAGAATCTTCAAAAGGGGAGTATGGATGTTCCTGGTCTTCAGAATGTTCTGAAATAATGGAGGCCTGGTCCGAGGAAGGGGATTCTTCCTCCACTCTGGGCCTTTTGTCTGGGGGGGGGGGGGGTTGAAAACCCCTGATAAGAGTAATCAAATCCTCAGCCATTTTGAGCATCTGCTTTTTTGGCATGGGGCCTTGAGAAGGGCCCTGTGGAGTTTGTCTTTTATTATGCATGGCTGCTTTAGACTTAGTGAAAGCCTTGATGGAAAAAGAAGAGGAAGGCCTGAAGACACCTTGAGAGGTGGCAGGCCTGTCTAAACTCTGAGTTTCACCGCCAAGAGTGGCTTCGGTATCTGTAGTCGGGGTGTGGGCCGAAGAGCCTGCGAACTCGGGCACAGAAGACACCGCCAATGAAGTGTCATCGGTAGTCAGGGGCTGCGTAGCCGCCTCGCTGAGAACCGGACCACCTGTAGTCGGCTTTAGCGTGGTGTCGGTAGAAGTCACGGACCTCGTATGTCGGTCCTTATCTTTGCGTCTTATACTCAAAACTGGAGTCAGAGTATCCGACAACATAATGTAATTAAACTTTTTGCCAAAATAGTGTTGGGCGAACATTCAACGTATGTTAAATGTAGCACAAAAACGACAGGCCGAGACGTCGTGGTCTGGGCCTAAGCAAGGAATGCAGAGGGAATGAAAATCCTTATGCGGTATTTGCTTCCCACATGAAATGCAATTATTAACTTTGTCTGACATCGGTCTGAGGCAAGAAAAGTTTCCCCAACGGGGTACTTGGATATCAAGAAGACTTTGGTTGAAAAATATTCGTAATCTCAGGAGCTGGCCAACAGGCACTTGTGAACTGCTTCTGCTTCGGGCACCGCGCGGCAAGAAAGACTGAAGAAAATAAATGGCGTCAGCTGGTTCTTTTATACCCCTGTAGCACTGACATCAGGGAAGAAGCGACGACATCCGACGCCGGACCTAGACTTTGGAATTCAGCCGACCGAGGACCGGCCTGACGGCAGGAAAACCCATCTGTTATGACTGCAGCTGTATGCACGATGAACATCTGGATCCAACACTGGGGGAAGTAGCAAAGAAGTACTCTTAAGGAACGACCTGGATATCTAAGGGGAAGCCAGAGGCACATTATCTTTGATAACATGAATATTAGAAAAAGCTGCCAGTTGTACTTTAAATGTTGAAAACCTGGAGCCTGACTGAACAGATTCGGGGGGGGGGGGGGTTTGAAATGAGAACAAAATAGTCTATGAAAGTTTGGAATTTCTGTCCATCAAGGGAACTGGTGGAACCATACAGTTAACTTGAGGGACTGCAGGCTTGGAGAACCATAAGTGCTATGTGAGAAATGAGATCTGGGATGGGATCAAGTACCCAAGCAGTACTTCAAAAGAGGCCAAAGAAAGGGCAGCCACACATAGAAAATGGAGCTATAAGGATCACAGTGGCTCTACAGCAGGCTGTATTCTGGTGGAACTATCAGTAAAGGACCCAGGAGTACTGTACAGGAGCTCTGAGGGCCAAGGAGGCAGGAAAGCATCCCTGAGTAACTGTCCCATAGGAGGTAGTAGGGCATAATAGCTGCTGCACTTGAGTTAGATGGGTAGGTGAAAAAGCTGCAAACATGGAGCGCCTCAACACTGAAAAATCCAAGTCACAACCCTCAGATTTGGGAGCACTTGTGAGGTAACAGAAAGCTTCTGCTGAGGCTGTCTGCCAAAATGTTGGATTTTCCCGGGATGAGCGTTGCCACCAAGAACCTCCAAGAAGAAAAACTGCCCATTAAACTCTCATAGCCTCTTGACAATGATAATTATAATGTGTTCCCCCCCGCTTGTTCAGATACCAGACGACTGACCTATCATCCTCTGGGAAGACTGCTCTGAAAGGCCTGCAATGTGAGGAGAACTGCTTTCATTTCCAAAACATTGATGTGAAGGTGGGCCTCTGTAGAGTACTCTCCCCCTTTGAAAAGCCACCCACCACCCTAGGAGGGAGGCATCCATGGTGATCATGACCAATGAAGATGGAACAACAAATAAACTCCCATTGGTTACTGAAGGAGACCACAGCCAACAATGAATATGGTCATGACATACACTTGTCAGTTGTACTGGAAAGTCCATTGGATGGGTTAGAAAAGACCAGTGAACAGCCATAGTCCACTGCAGGGATCTCATATCTGGCTAGAGGAACCAGCCATGTGACCTAAAAGTTTCATAATCATTTGAGTTAGGGGTTTCGAGACTGCAAGCACCAGTAAAGGCTGGTAACCTGGCTGTCTGACTGACTGAATCCAGGCAGCAACCTATGAATTCTACAACTTGAGCTGCCTTAAGGTTTGACTTGGGACAACTGTAATGCCTTACTGGTCACACAGATGGAATAAGGAATCCTTAACCATGATCAATGATGTTCTTCTGAGGGCAGTGAGTAACCAATCGTGCAGGTAAGGAAAGACCTGAAAAATATGAAGCTGGAGCCAGGCTGCGACTACTGCCATACATTTGGTAAACACCTCAGGAGCACTCAAGTCCAAATGTCAGGTTCCTGAACTGAAAATGACTGGTCCCCCTGGCAGAAGCATAAAAACCTCCTGTAGTGTCTATCTTGATATGATGGTAGGGGTCCTTGGGATTTATCAAGCACATCCAATCATCCATCCTCAGCAGAAGTAAGATGAACTGCACAGTGACAGTCCAGAACTTGGTCTTTTTCATGAACTGATTCAGTCTTCTCAAATCCAAAATTGGCCTGAGGTCCTGTGTCTCTTTTGGAAATAAAAAGAATCTAGAATAGACCCCACATCCTTGCTAGTCTGGATAGATGTCATGGATGACTCAGTTTGAGAACAGCTTGTGGATCTCTGCTGCCTGAGATTTCTAATGTCTGGAATTAACTTTTGATGAAAATTTGGAACTTCTAAAAAGGGAATGAAATAACCACTGGAAACGACTTTTAGCACTCATGCATTCAAAGTGATGACCTCCCAAGTTATTGGATATATAGCAAAATGACTCTCAACTGCCTACAGAGCAGGACAGTCAGGCAACCCTTTAGGATCACTGGAATGGCCCACTGGAGAATGCCCTGTGAACACCTAATTATGCAGACCACCCATGCCTCATGGGCAATATCCATTATGATCCCTCCCATCCTCGGGAGGAACCCTCAGGAGTAGAGCCCTGAGAAGACTGATGCGATCTTCTGAAGAAGAAACACTTTCCCCCTTTTTTGCTTCCTTGAAAAAGGTCTGTTGTGGGGTGGCAAAGCGCACCCTACAGCAGACAGTGTCTTCCCATACTGCTCACTCCTTGTTATTGTGTCCTTGACTTTTAGCCCAAAGAGATGAGGTATTAACAAAGGATACCTTGAAGCAATCTGCAAATTTACATAAACACATCCTGGTGTGGCGCTGCACGGCAATTCCACAGACAGTCACGTGGGACGCTCCATCGGCTGCATTCATGATGAACCTCATGGGCACACTGAATATAGAAAGCACGGCAGATAACTAAGTCGCCAATATCTTCTGAATCTCTGCAGACTGCTGTGTCTCAATAGTCCTCGACACTTCAGACATGAAATCGAGGTGAAGCCTTGTCAAATCAGACAAATAATTAAGTGGTCTCAGTGTAAAAGTGGCCAAGGCATAGCAGCGCTTCCCCAAACGGTTCAACCTTGGAGATTCCCTTCTCTGAGGGGAGAGTCTTACGTCCATCAACCGATCTCCTTCTGGGTGGCAGCCCGCCACCACAACAGCATCTACAGCTGGGCCCTTATTCCAATGCAGGTGGCCTTTAAAGGGAGCAAGAATCTTGTCTGGTTTCTTCGGAATCAGTTCTGCCATGTCAAGTTGCTTCCACATCCTCTGGGATGCGAGATCTGTAAAAGCACCTGGAGGGGGAACCATCCAAGGAGTGGACAGGATTGTGATGAAGGCCTCCAAGAATACGGACTCCTCCATAGAAGAGGCTTCAGGTGTCCACCTCTGTGACGACAGAACAGCTCCAACATCATCCCGCAGCATCTTAGGAGAACCCTCTCCTTCCTAGAGGTCAGTATTTTCTGTGAGGGACTCCTCCAGGGAGCCAAGGTGTTTTCTCTTAAATGTTTGTTCTCTTTCCTGAAAACTCCTGCTCTGGTGAAGCCAGGTGGAAGGCAAAAAGGCAGAAAGCCCCGCCAGGGGGCCTGTAAGGAAACCCAATGACGCAGGCTGTCACTGAATGTACTGATGACTGGTCACAGGTCCAGATGAAAAAGAAGAGACACCAGCTGGTGAAACTAAACAATCTCTTGAGCACAGAACATCCTCTCTACACCATCAAAGGCTGAAGCAAAAGCTGGTCTCTTGGAACAAAGTGTCCCAGCAACTGAAGGAACCACAAAGGGCACCAAAATTGAGGGAGCTACCCCCAGCCCAGATATTGAGATTGGGGCCGAACTGTCTAAAGCAGAAGTCCTGAGTGGAATAGAAGATCCCAGTGTGGAACCCTTTGCTTTGCCACCATATATCTGAGGTCCAGATGGCCTCCGAAGTAGTCATAGTCAATGCAACCAAGTAATGGGTCAGGGCCGAGCTAAGGATGGCCAAGCCATGGGATCCAACCCCAAACCCAAAGGTGGGAATGCAGCCATGTCTAAAGATGATGGATCTGAAGGGGCTGAGGGAGGAAGCCAAGAGGGCTGGAACCTGGCATGGACCCAAAGGAAAAAGTCCTAACTGCATCTGCACTTGTAAAAAGGAACTCATCAGATGGTCCAAATCTCAAGTTTAGATACTGCCCACCAAACTCGATGATTGGATGGATGATACCACCGATGGCTCCTGTGGCTTGGAAGGGGAGAAAGGAGAAAATTTTCTACCAGACTGGCCCCCTTTAAGTAGAAAGGGGCGTGGAAGACTCACAGCTGGAGACAAAGCCTTCCGGGTTTGAATGCAGTGAAGAAAATCAACTCCATTTGGTGTACCCAAACTAGAAAGACCGGGATAGGTGAAGAAGAAAATCTCTTTCAATCTTCTTAAGATGACAGAGTCCAGCAGAACATGCTTATCGGATCCTACCTTCGGAGCTGAGGCACCTGAAGACACGAAAGGAAGAAGTCCGTTGAGGACCAACTTAGCCCTATGTTCAATAAGGACTCTGGACCCAAACCCCTCAAACTGAACACCCGGAGTCCAGGTGCGAAGGTCACAAGCAATACACACACTGAAAGTGTGTGTCCGCTGATGGCAATTTGTGCCTGCAGACTACACATTTCTTAAAACCTTTATCCATGCTCAAACCACAGTAAACAAGCAAGTACAAGACACTACCACTAACTCAGTAACTACAGGAACACACTAACAAAAACCCAAGAGATGGACCCGAAAAGGCAGGAAACACCAACAAGAAAAAAACAACCAATTACAATCACAACAAAATACTTACCTACTGAACTATCTACAAAACACATACAAGTGATCTTAACAGTAACACAGAGCAAGGGAATACATTTTAGGTAAAAAAGGCACTTTACTAACGATACCACAAAGGATACATGAAGCAAGACTGAGCTGCTAACTTGGATGGAGGCAAACTGGATCTAAAGATCAGGGTGAGGAGCATGGGTTTATGGGTAAGTAAGGCAAAGCCAAGCAAGAAGAAAACTTTGGAAATGGCCAGTGTCAGATCCAAGTCTGATCTGAAGTCCCACAAGTTGAATCCAGACAGAGCACACATCATCTGATCTAAAATTTCATGCTTACTGACCACTGTATTTGAGTCAGCAGGCATTCTGGAACTGTGTGCTGAGCTGTCCACAGAAATGTGGCTCTACCATGCTCGTATATAAAAAAATTCCAGAGTCACATTAAAACATGGAAATATGCACAGATATCATTTTTACTGTTAAACAAGTATAAATATCTGCAAAATGATAGATGCAAGATATAAGAGAGAAATTTTCTAGGATTAAGTAAACTTTCATTTAACACCATGAAGTACTACATAAACTCATTTCAAGGCAAGTTATTAACAGAAATATTAGTATACTGCATATTCATAACTGGCAAAAAAAAAAATCACACTCACTGACAATCCAACATTTGGGATCGATAGCATTCCTAATCCAAGTGCCAACTTGTCCTTTGAAATGCTACTTTTCTTGCACTTCCCAAGGCATTTACATAAATATGCATACATATCACATTTATTGCTAAACAGTTATAAATATCTATTTAAAATACATAAAATATTTTATGCATTAA